>NC_056748.1:427156801-427456801 GCF_019279795.1 Protopterus annectens | reverse complement strand
TTCCCGTTGCAAAACTACATATGAGAAAGATAAATAGTACCCAAAGTCTTTCTGGTATCAACACTATCAGCTCTGTACACTGATCCAACTTCTTTCTTTTCTGAAGAAAGAACCTTAGTGGTGGATATCCTCTGTAATACTCAGTCCAGGCCTTCCAGTGGTTCCTTCACAGGATCTGCATACAGATGGTTCAGACCTAGACTGGGGGCAAGGTCGGGTCCTTTGAGCCCAAGGGCAGTAGACTCCAAAACAAAGGATGGAACACATCAGTGTGAAGGAAATGTGGGCACTTATTCAGGCCCAGCATATTTTGTCCCACTCATGAACTCGTGGTCCCCTCAGGATCTTCAGACAGCACAACAGTCATATTGTATATAAAGAAGCAAAGAGGGTCCAAGTCTTATCAACAAAGCAGACTGGGTCTTCTAGCATGGTAGCAGGCCATCAAAACAAATCTGCCCTTGCAAGCAATTTTCTTTCCCAGAACAATGTCTTGATGGATTTTCTAAGCAGAAGGCAGTCTTCCTTGAAATAGGTCTTTCTGAATACTCTGTTTGTGGACTGTTTGCCTCCATTCACAACAAGTAGCTCAAGATGTTTTGCTTCAGGACTCCTTGCCTCCATGCCTTTTTCTTGGGAGGAGAGGTTTTTTATGCCTTCTCCCCACTTCCTCTAATCCTAAAGATTCTGTTAACGATCCAGAGAGACTAGCCAAAATTCTTGCTGGTGACTTCCCTTTGGCCCGGGCAGCATTGGTTTCCCATTATCTGTCATCTGGCCAAGGGTCTTCACACGTTACCTTACAGTGGACTTGCTCGCATAGGACTGGGCTTGTAGAGACTTTTAACCTAGGATTCTTGCACCCTAAGCAGGAGTCATACTCCTAGGCCAGCAAGCCTCTACTTTGTCTCTCACAAAACAAGGGCTGTTTACTTCATCCTAATCTCCTATATCCCAGTCTGACCATGTTGATGATAAATTTCTGATCCCTTTCAGACACCAGTTTTCTGAGGATGTACTACAGGTTCTTTAGAAGGTAAGAAAACCTGAAAGGCGAAAAACAAGCCGGAAAACAGTACAAACAGAATTTAATAAAATGAGCGCTTTCGGAATAGTCAATGCTCTTCCTTCATCAGATCCAGATACAATACATTTACATGGTTTTATAATGAAACTACGTTCCAATTAAACAGTTAATGAAATCACATGTTGTAAAAACTTAAAGTAACAACCAACTTCAAATCCCAAAGCATTATATGGTTAATGTGCTCAAATAGTAGGTCAAAATTACTTCCATTGATCTACCCTTATATAAAAGTTGATTATATAAAACTCCTTTTAAACCGCTCAAGTACACACTAATAAAATCTGCATACTTCCCTTCTAACAAAAAGTTAACGCTTAAGTGCTAGGAGTTTAAGAAAGCATTTAATAGAAATGCTTCCATTAAGCCCTGGAGGGATATGGGCAACACTCCTAATTTGCCATAAAAGTTCTTTTGTTTGTTTTTTAACAACAGTTCTTTGCAGACTGCAGCTTCTCCTGACACTTCGGGGGTGAGTAACCTTTTAATTAACATTAATGAATTTGACAAAAAACTATTTCGCTGTAGGAAACTACAGCTAGAAATCGCGTATTTGGATGAATGTCTAGTAAAGGAAATAATACCGAAGGGACTAAGACAGTGGAGGTACCCCGTCGGCTTGATCGACGGATCTGATTTCCACCGTCAGCTGTTGGACTTGTTTAATAAACAAGGTTACGAGTTCATCAGGGCACTCCTTGAAAAGTGAACTAGAAGTGTTGGAACAAGCAATCAAATCTAATGTTGATTTTCCTCTTTATAAATATGAATATACGAGGATTTTCAACAGTATTGAAGCTAGCATTAACAAGATGACTGAAACTAAGAAGAGAAAAATTACTAGGGACATACAGCAATATGCTAGTAATAAGGCATATCCTCCTCCACCACCTAGTTATGTTTCTGGCAACCCCTTTAATAATTTAAATGAACTTAATTCCAACATTGAAGGGTTGTGTGATAATAGTCCTGATATAGATTTTAACAACATATCAGGGCAAACACCTACCTTGCGTAGGAGCGATCGAATTAAAAACAATTCAAACAATAACAGCAATTGTCAAGCCCATGTGAATAATGGTAGGCCTCAACCATCAACTAGCCGCCATCAGGATTTTCAAGTGGGCCAAATCAACCAAACGAAGAAAATGAAAGTGATGGGCAACCAGGGTCGAACAACGAACAAGAGGAATCAACGAAGGAAATAAGTAGGATTGACTCATTAAACCCACAAATTCTGACTAACACAAGAGGCGACTTTCATATCTATAATTATACAGATTTCACTATTCCCCAAGACATAATTGACTTTTTTGCAGTGTGTTTAACTTTTGTACCTGATTCTCGTATGAATTTGGTGAATACTATTGTTGACCTTAAATTATTTTCACGGAAAATCAATCTTACTGCCCTACTGGGTTCTACTTCAATAGCTAACAGCTCATTTAGAGTGGCTAGTTTGTTTAATCCACCCTTGCATCCTAATATTCTCTTTTTAGAAAAAATGTGTGAGATCGATTTCAGATCTCTAAGTAGTAGCATAAATAAAAATAAGAAGGAGGGTATCAATATAAAGAACAATGAACGTGACTTCATTCGACTACTTAAAGATTGTAACATACGAGTAATGAAGCCCGACAAGGGTGGTTGTTTGGTCTTTATGGACCATGGTGTATACATCAGAAACATCACCAAACATTTAGATACTACAACTTACAGCATAGTTAGTTTGAATGAAACAAACAAGGCCTTTAAGAAAATCAAGGACACTTTAGATGATTTGCTGTTAGAAAGGGCCATAGATATTGATTTGTTTAATTTTTTAACAATGTTGGCTCCTAGAACACCGGCCCTGTTTGGCACATCAAAGATCCATAAGAGTTTTGTTGACCCTCCATTTAGACCTATAGTAGATGGTCGTGGGTCCATCACGTACGGTTGTGCCAAATATGTGGATACCATTTTAAAACCTTTAATACAGAAGGAGCGGCAAATATGTAAAGATTCTTGGAGTTTTTTAAGTGAACTCAGTAAGATTCCATTCCATCCCGAATACAAATTTCTGACAATTGATGTCAGAGACTTGTATACAGTGATTCCCCAGGCCTTGGGTTTAGAGTGGATCAGGGAATTTATGGTACAGAAGAAAGTTAGTGAAAACACAATCTATGTAGTTGCAACTCTTTTGGAGATTGTCCTTAGTAATAACTTCATGTGGTTTGAAGGAAAAATATACCTTCAAAAAACCGGGGTTGCCATGGGGTCTCCCTGCGGAGGAAGCTTCGCTAATTGCATTATGGCATATTGGGAGAACATGTTATTATTCAAAAACCCGTTCTTTCAGAAATATGTTGCTTGGTACACCCGTTACCAAGACGACATGTTTTTTTTTATGGCAAGGCCCCAGTGAAATTGTCCAAGATTTTGTAATTTCTATTACTGCTTTGACACATTTTCTTGAATTTACTTACAATTTACAGTTTGATAACATCAGTTTCTTGGACATTCACATCTATAAAGACGTGTCGCAGGATAGGTTTAAAAGTACCATATTTAGGAAACCTACTTATTCTAATTCACTCCTTCATTTTTCTAGCTGCCATCCTTACTATCGGAAAAGGGCTGTCGTCAAAGGACAGATCGTTAGGGCAGCTAGAATGATTTCAGATGACAACGATTTTATGAAGGAATGTGAATTACTTGAGAACATGTTTCTCAATAGAGGGTATCCTTTAGTATTAATTTCCAAGATTACTACAGAAGTAACCACTAAAAGGCAAATAGGGCACTTTAAACCTTTATTATCTACGAATAATTTAGTTGAACAAGCTAATTTCCTAGATAAACAAACTAACGCTTCTGATGGAAGTACTAAAAATTTCACCATTAGCTTTTTTGTGCACATATAACCTTGACCATGCCCTTATTAGAGAAATTTTGAACAAAAACTGGGCCCTCATCACAGAAGATAGTTCTCAACGGTCTTTTTGGAGACCAGCCTAAAATTACTTACCGACGTGGGCACAATTTAAAATCATTGCTTGAATACCACAAAAAACCTTGAGTGTTTAGGAAAAAAGGCATGACCAAATGTGGATCTTGCCAACAATGTAGGCATTTAAACACTGCATATCAATTTATAATAAATTGTAAAAGCTATAAAGTGCAGGGTAGATACACTTGTGACACTAGGGGAATTGTCTATGCAGCTATTTGCCAAAACTGTACTGCTTTTTACATAGGGAAGACAGAAAGGAAACTCAAACAGCGTATATACTAGCATCAATACGCCATAGTCAAAGGAGATATGGCAAACGCTTTGGCTAAACGTATACATCTGTTTCCCAATCATAATTTTAAATTTACTGTACTTAAACAAGTGGTACAGGATGAGAGGGGAGGGCCATGGCAGATAAAATTGGAAATAGAGGAATTTTTATGGCAAATTAGGAGCGTTGCCCATATCCCTCCAGGGCTTAATGGAAGCATTTCTGTTAAATGCTTTCTTAAACTCCTAGCACTTAAGCGTTAACTTTTTGTTAGAAGGGAAGTATGCAGATTTTATTAGTGTGTACTTGAGCTGTTTAAAAGGAGTTTTATTTAATCAACTTTTATATAAGGGTAGATCAATGGAAGTAATTTTGATCTACCATTTGAGCATATTAACCATATAATGCTTTGGGATTTGAAGTTGGTTGTTACTTTAAGTTTTTACAACATGTGATTTCATTAACTGTTTAATTGGAACGTAGTTTCATTATAAAACCATGTAAATGTATTGTATTTGGATCTGATGAAGGAAGAGCATTGACTATTCCGAAAGCGCTCATTTTATTAAATTCTGTTTGTACTGTTTTCCGGCTTGTTTTTCGCCTTTCTTGTTTTTACAAGTTTTGAGTTATTTTGTTCAAGGTAAGAAAACCTACCATTGGAAAGTCTTACATATACTTGTATTTAAATGGAAGAGATAATCTGCCTTGTGTCATACTGACAACCGGAATCCTACTCAAACTTAGGTTCTTATTATTTTCTTATTTGTGTGAGCTATTGAGTGCCAGTCTAGCCTACTCCTCTAAGGCACATCTGTCTGCTCTCACTGTAGCTTTGCCTCTAAACCCACCACTGCTTTCTAGTCTTGAGGTATTGCATTTGAGCCCAGCTAGGAAGGCTTATTCCTCCTTCATGGGATCTTCCTTTTTTTCTTGGAAAAACTTAGAGACACTTTTTGAGCCAGTGACTTCCACTTCTTTGAAATGTGTACATGGAAAAGTATTCTGCTAGTGACCCTCCCTTCTGCTAGAAGGATTTCTGAGCTTCAAGCCCTTATGGTTTCTTCCTCCTTCCTGATTTTTCATAAGGGCAGAGTATCTCTTTGGGTCAAGAACAAAAACTCCACTGCCTCAACCATTGGGCTGTTACAAAAACACAATAAGCTGTTGAGGGACATTGCAGCTTATGAAAACAATGTTGCTTATCAGAGTTTTGACCCTAATAATAAAATCAACAATAAGAACAATAACCTTTTTCAAAAGCAGCACGTTTTGGTAAAAAGATTAACACCACCAACCACCAGTTGAATTCTCAGAATGACCTGACAAGGTATTTCTGGGCTGATGTCATTGATATTTTTCCCAAAACAAGTATGAGCGATGGAACTGTAAAAGAATGTCAAAAGGGAGTAAATGAGATTATAGAAACAACCAACAACACCATGAACAGTAATGGTGGTGTTAGACCAAAAGTTGTTTTTATCGAAAAGGGACTGCAAACCACTGAGGACGAGAACAACAACACAGTCAAGGGGGCAAACTGCCTTGGATTCTTCAGTGGACAGTTAACCAGGTACAGTGCAGAGACTTGACATCTTTTCTTATCGGGCTTTATTTTAGCTCCTGCACGCAAAATAAGTATGGGCCTGAATTTTGCACTCACGAGAAGGGCCGATGTGGTAATGACTGTGTTGGATTTAAAGCATTATATATACGTAGGCTTGTCTTGGGTTTTTTATTAAAAGATGTAGGAACTGTATCTTTAGAGGTTGTAAAACCTTCTTGTTTTAATCCCATGTTGAACCATACTCTTAGTGTTTGAAAAGATTTGTGAAAATGAGATAAGGGAATATTTGAGCAAACATAACAAGAAATGGTTTTCTAACTTAAACAATAATGAAAAAATAGCACTAAAAGAGCTTAAAATAACTTAAGGAGTTATGAAAAGTAAGTCTCATCCTAATGAATGTAGACAGGTATATCAATAGTATGTTAGATATTTTAAGTGATGAGGAAAACATGGAAGTGCAAATTGATATTCAAAAGTGTTACAAGAGAATTTATACATTCTTATATAAAGGTTTAATGAATGAAAGTATAGATTTTGCCATGTACAATTTTTGTATAATTGACAAACCTAAAGTAGGAATCCTATTTGGTATTCCTAAGGTTCATAAGGACCTGGCAATTCCCCCTTTTACGCCAATAGTTTCTTCCCCTAATTGTATTACTGAAGGTATCTCCATGGTTACAGACTCCATATTGAATCTCTTATACAGAATCTATAATCTTGCGTCAAAGATTTGTGGGATTGTTTTGGGCAAGCTAAGGGAGTTTTTAAAATATTTTGTGTTTGACCTTGACAAATGGATGTGATTTCATTTTTACATCTATCCCTCATATGGTGTAGATTGTTAGAGAATTTTTTTTTTAAGTTTTCTGGCATTCCTCACCATATGATTAATTTTTATTGTGATATGATTGACATTCTTTTGCACAATAATTATTTCTTATTTAATGGAAAGTATTATAAGTATAAAGTATTAGAATATTTGGACAGCACAGTGGTAGCATTGTTGCCTCACAGGAAGAGGTTCTTCGGTTCGATTCTCGGCTGGGGTGCCTTCTGTGTGGAGTCTGCATGTCCTCCCTGCATACGTGTGGGTTTCCTCCAGGTGCTCCGGTTTCCTCCCACATTATAAAGACATACATCTGGAGCCTTTCTCCCCGGGCCCCCGACGAAAATTGGCTTCGTTCCAAGTTTGACTTTCCTGGTTAACAAATGTTAAATAAAATAAATAAACAAATCAAAGGATTTCCTATGGGGTCTCCAGCAGCCCCGCCATTTGCAAATATAGTTATGGAGTGGTTGGGAGACCATGGTTTTACAAGAATTTAGTAACATTATTAAGATATGTTATTATAAAAGGATTGTATATTACTTGTTTTTTATAACTGAAGGTAGTAGAGCAGTAGTGGAACATCTAGTGGAAGGTGTAAATCAGAAGTCTGGATTTTTGAAGTTTGTAATAGATGATTGTGGTACTAAAGTTAATTTCTTAAGATGTACATCTCAAATGGAATACTGATTCAAAAAACATTGAAAGCATTGTGTACATATGAAGAAAACTTTCACTAACCGTTACCTACATAGTAAAAACAATCACCCATCATTTATGAAAAATAATATTCCTAAGAGACCATTCATATGGGCTAGCAGAATGACTAGCAGTGATAGAGTAGTCCAAGAGGAGTTTGAATTTATTATAGAATTGTTCCAAAACAGGGGATATGATGGGAAGTATTTAAGGGATTTGAGGGAAGGTATACTGAACAAAAGGTATACCCAATACCCACCCATATTAAAACATCCCTTTGTGTGTGATGGGTGAATGTGGGGGTTGGATTGGGGGAGGCAAGAGTTGAGTACGATTAGTTGATTCTTATTTTTTTATTTTATGTATTTGTTGTCCAGGTAAACCCAGAGTTAAAGTTGTCCCTTTTCAGGGGCAACCTGTATGTGCAGTCTGGTTAAGTGACTTGCTTAGAGTCTCATGATAAGCAAATAGAGGTGTAAGGAATTAAGTCCTGTACCTTTTGAATACAGAAAACAAATTCATTAAACATTCATGCTGTTGATCTTCTGCTTTAACTGCCAAGGTTGTTGAGGGTTGCCTGACTGGTAGGGGTAATTTAAAGCCATGCAGTTAAGGCTCCTGTGAA
This sequence comes from Protopterus annectens, assembly GCF_019279795.1. Taxonomy (NCBI): domain Eukaryota; kingdom Metazoa; phylum Chordata; order Ceratodontiformes; family Protopteridae; genus Protopterus; species Protopterus annectens. Next base: position 427,448,725 of record NC_056748.1, on the reverse strand, counting down.
GAAATTAGACACTGTCATCTGTGCTAGCATGTCTGTCTGGATTTTGTACATAATTTCAGATTATCCTGTGTATTATATGCCAGCATGAGTAGCTGTGATATAAATAGGTTCTTCCATGTTGATTAATAATCTGTTTGTACAGAATGTTTTAAAGACTTGAACAGTGTTCCTTTACATTTTAACTGCGCGTATTTGTGAAGAAGACTCTAAATGCAGACTGCCTCAGAATCAGCAGATCTGCAGATAATGTCATCGGATTGTTGACATTTGCTATGTGTTACTTTCAGAGGCTGAAAGACAGGAAGGAACTTTAGTAAACAGCTGTTAGTTATTTGCAAAATATGAAATGAAAATTAGAACTGAAACAGTTGTGACAGATAACATAGTCTATAAAAGATTCTGTTGAAGACAGTTAGTCAGTTACAGTTGTCAGTTAACAGCCAGTTATAGATGTTCTTCGTGTTTCACTGTTGCAGTCATCTCAAAGTCTTGGGTCCTGCGTCGGTTGCTGTCTCATCTTCCATGATGTCAGGTAGGGGTATAAAGCATGCAGCCGACACCATTACATCAGTCTTTCTTGCCGTGCGGTGCCTGAAGCAGAAGCAAGTTCGCAAGTGCCGGTCGGCCGATTCCTGAAATTTTAATTTTCGAGTTTCAGATCCGAAGTCTTCAGCTAAGCTAAGTACCCCATTGGGGATCCTTTTTCTTGCTCTAAACCGATGTCAGTAAAAGTTAACAATTGTATTTCTTGTGGAAAGCAAATACCTCATAAAGATTTTAATTCGTACTGCATTCCTTGCTTAGGCCCAGACCACGACGTACCTCACTGTCGGTTTTGTGCCTTAATCAAACCTCGTACTATTCGTCGTTGGTTCATTTACGCATCTAAATATTTTGGTACGCGGTTCAGTTATCCATAAATTGCTTCGGTAAGCCACCCGACTACCGACATTCCGAAAAAAATGCAAAGATAAAGACAGAGACAGACCGCATAGGTCCAAAGCTGCCGACGATGCTTCTCCGAAGCTAGTCGTCAGTTCGCCGGTACTCTGTGAGACGCTTTCGCAGCCCCTGATACCCACTACTTCAGATTCGCAGGCCTCTACTGAGACCCACTTGGAGTCCGGTATGTCGCGAGATGCTTCTTCGGCTGTGGAACCTGCGGATGTCTCTACCTTGGATGGGTCCGGAGCCGCTGTGCAGGCACCGGCTTCTGAGGGTGTATTCAAGCCTACTGACGCCATCTTCTTCTTCGAGGCCTAAAACTCGATCCATGCCTAGAAAACCGATCCCAGACTGCATGGTCAGGTCCCTATGCCTAAAAAAAACAAATGATAAGAATGGTTGAAGACCTTATTACTCTAGTCAGGGGAAGTCACCTTTCCCCCTTTAAGAGACCTAGGACTGATTTTCCTTCTGATTCTTCTGATCATGATTCTGACATTTCTGTTTTCTCTGATGACCAGGATTTGCTCTTATCTACCTATGAGGAGTCTGATGCAAAGGACTCCATTCCCTCTGCTTCCCCATCCAGAGGATTTCTCTTTTGGTGAAACCTTGCATACTCTTAGGGAGCATTTCTGCTGGGAAAGCCAGGATTACTCTGACTCCAAAAAGAGGCTTAGAGAATTCTTACTCCTACCTCTACACAGGCCTTTAGCTATCTCTCCTGTACTGGACATTGCCTTCTCAGAATCTGGCCTGGCCCCTGACTCTTTACCTCCTGCTCCCAGAAAACCTGATAGGTATTACAAGGTACCTGACTCTCACAAGATCCTCTTTAAAAATCCTACTACAGATACTGACACCATTTCACAGGGACACTTCTGCAACCTTGGCCATTAGGGCCTTAAACTGCCAGTTTCATATGTTAAAGTGTCAGCAGCATATTATTGGATTGCTTAAACAGAAAATGATGTTGATTCCTGACTGTGCTGAAAATAAAGATTTACAGGATTTAATGCGTTCTGCTGAACAAGTTGGAAAACATATTTTGCAATGTGGTTTTGATTCATTAAAGGCATCTTGCAGGGCTTCTGTCACTGGGTCTGTACTTAGAAGGCATGCTTGGCTTAAGGAGCAAACTTTGCCAGATCAAGTTAAAACTAAATTACTGGATGCTCCCTTAAACCAAGACCACCTGTTTGGCAACAAAGCAGAAGAAGTACGTAAAAAGATGGAGGAAAAAGCTAAATCTATGCAAACTGTTAATGATTTCCTGCAAGTACAGCCTCCCAAATTTAGTAGGCATTGGCCCTCTAAGAATCGGTCCTTTCCTTCCTCTTCCAGGCCTTCTCAGTCCAAACCCAGAACCAGCAGAACACCCAGGCTTCAGTCCCAAGGTACTCACAGGCCTAAGCAGTGGGGGTCTCCCACTTCCAAAGCAGGGAGTAGCAAGACTCCCCCTATGGTAAACTCTCTCAATGACTTAACTTTAAATCTTCCAAGCCCTGCTCAACTGACAGTTCCTAAAGGGGGAAAGATTGCCCTGCATGAAAAAAATTGGGAACTCATTACCCAGGACAAATGGGTTTTAAATATAGTCTCCCAAGGATACAGATTTCACTTCCACTCCTTACGAAATCCAAACGGTTGGCCAGACCTACCCCCAAATCAGTGGGCAGAGGCTCAAAAGCAAATTCTCTCTCTCTTAAGCATCAGGGCTATTCAGCCTGTCCCAGAAGAAGAATGGGGACAAGGTTTCTACTCAAGACTTTTCCTGGTACCCAGAAAAGACCATTCCTGGTGTTCTATCCTGGACCTGTCTATCCTAAACACATTTTTGGTAATCCCAAAATTCAAGATGCTAACTCTTCATCAGCTGCTTCCCATGCTAGGCAAAGATGCCTGGTTGGCAACACCGGATTTAAAGGAAGTCTACCTGCACATCCCAATAAAGGAATCTTGCAGAAGATACCTATGCTTCAGAGCAAGCTACATGCACTATCAGTTCTCTGCACTGCCCTTTGGCTTATCTACTCCGCCCAGGGTAGCTCCAGTCATTGCATTTTGCAGGCAAATAAATATTCAAATATACCCATACCTGGATGATTGTCTAATTCAGGCAGAAAGCCAGGACATACTATTAAATCATCTGGCATTTGTAAAGAAATTGCTAACATATCTGGGGTACACCATAAATGAAAAGAAATCACATCTTGTACCCTGCCAACAAATTGTATTTTTGGGAGCAAGCTTGAATACAACTTCCCAGATGGCCTACCTCACGCCAGAGAAACAAGTTCATTTGACAGTCTACTTCAAGCTACTGGCCTCAAAGACCCAGCTATCTGCAAGGAAAATCCTGCAAGCCCTTGGGTTTATGCCTCTTGCATTCTACTAATTTCATATGCGAGACTGGATATGAGGAAACTACAATGGTATCTAAAAAACCTATGGTGTCAGTATTCTCAGGATCTAGAATCAGTGATTCCTATCATACCTTGTCTACAGATAGAGTTCCTTTGGTGGGCAGAGGCCTGCCGCCAAAGAAAGGGACTGCCATTCACTCTACCCCCTGCCGCCCAAACCCTAAAAGACTCATCAGATTATGCATGGGGGGCTCACTTGGCAGGGCCGTGCATTCAGGGCAAATAGTACCAAAATCAAATGCACCTTAATATCAATCAAAAAGAAATGTTAGCTGTACAGAATGCTCTGACAGCCTTCAAGGACCACATTCTTCCAGGGTAATTATTGGTAAAGACGGACAACACCACTGTTGTGTGGTACATAAACAAGCAGGGGGGAACCCACTCATACCCTCTCTGCAGACTAGCCATGGCTCTGTGGAACACAGCCTTGAGCTACCAAGTGCACCTACAGACTCGATTCCTGCCAGGAAAGCTAAATACACTGGCAGACGACTTAAGCAGAAATCTCATGGACCCACATGAGTGGAAACTGGAACCAAAGATATTCAACATGTTGAGAAACAAATGGGGGAGCCCAGAGATAGACCTGTTTGACTCCCCCCAGAACTATCAATTGGACAAATTCTGCACAAGGACTCCCCACATACAAGCTTGGAAAGTGGATGCAGTGTCCTTCACCTGGAAAAACATATCAGTTTATGCCTTTCTTCCTCTGCCTCTCCTCTCCAAGTTACTACTGAAGATCAAACGGGACAAACCAAGGACAATACTGATTGCACCAGACTGGCCACGCCAACACTGGTGTACCCCCTGTTGCGCATTGTGTCACTGCTGCCACCATGGCACCTGCCTCAGACCCCTGCCCTGCTGTCCCAGCAGGATAGCCAGATTCTGCACCCACAGCTTCAAACTCTGAACCTGGCAGCCTGGCTAATTACCTGATCTCTCCGTTACCATCCCTCAGTAAGTAAGTGATGGATGTCATTCTGGAGGCAAGGAGGCCTAGTACTAGAAAATCCTACACTGAAAAATGGAAAAGATTCTGTTCCTGGAGCCAAACTCAGGGGATGGGCACAGCAGCGCCCAATTTACCCCATATTCTTCAATACTTAACTGAGATGCTTCACAAGGGCCTTTGCTTCATCAAAATTCTTACGTCAGCCATTTCAGCTCATTACAATACAGAACCACCCCTCTTCTCTCATCGACTGCTGAAGCAATTCCTCAGAGGGGCCAAAAACTTAAGACCACCCAGGAGAGCCCTTACTCCATCCTGGGACCTAAACTTTGTATTGGAAAAGCTTACTCTACCTCCCTTTGAGCCAGCTGCAAATGCAGAGTTGAAATTCCTTTCTTGGAAACCAGTCTTCCTTCTAACTATCACTTCAGCAAGAAGGGTGTCTGAATTACAGACCCTCATGGCCGTGGAGCCTTTCATCATCTTTCATGCTGACAGGGTGTCCATCAGGACCAATCGCTCTTTCATGCCCAAGGTGGTATCCAGTGTGGCCTTTAACCAGTCCATCCATTTGCCAGCCTTCTTCTCTAATCCACAGAACAAAGGGGAACAAATACTGCACTCCTTGGATGTGCACAGACAACTTAGATTTTACCTGGACAGGACTAAGCCTCTCAGGAAATCCGAACAGCTGCTGGTTGCATTTGCTGTAGGGGCAGAGGGGAAGGTCATTTCAAAGCAAACCAGTGGATAGGCCATTGCATGCATTTCTGCTATAAGCACCATGGAAAACCTACCCTACAGGGGATAAGACCACATTCAACCAGGGCTGCATCTACCACTACAACCTTTCCCAGAGGTGTCCCTACCAGGGACATCCTAGAAGATGCTACCTGGAGTTCTGTACATACTTTCAGCAAGCATTACCACGTGCCAATTTTTTCTAAATCCAGAGCTGGCTTTGCCACTGGAGTCTTGCAGGGCCTTATAGCTGGTCCTAATGCTATCTAATTACCTCCTCCCACCCTTAGCTTTGAGAATCTACCCAAATGTGATGACTGCAACAGTGAAACACGAAGAACATAGTACTGTTGTGTACACTTACCATAAATGTGGATGTTCAAATGTATTCACTGTTGCAGTCCTGGTTACTCTCCCTCCAGCCCCCTGACGTCTATTGACTATACCTCTATTCTTGGTTACTATGCTTAAAGCTTTTTGGTGTATTTGCTTTTTTGTTGGGGATGTAACCTTGTATATAATTTCTTCCCATTATGGGGGCACCTGACATCTGGGGCAAGAAAAACTGATGTAATGGCGTCGGCTGCATGCTTTATACCCCTGACTACCTGACGTCATGGAAGATGAGACAGCAACCGGCACAGCACCCAAGACTTTGATAATCAGGCCAACTGAGGGCTACTGCAAGCAGGTAACCCAAATGTGATGACTGCAACAGTGAATACACTCGAACATCTACATTTATGGTAAGTGTACACAACTGTACTCTGCTGGTTGCAGTAGTTCACAGTTCTACTGTGGATACTCAAAAGCGACTTGCCAAGAACTGTAAGCTTGCCTTTGCTCTGTTGTAATGATTTACTTTAGATCAGAGATGGTGATGTCATTCAAGGATGCATCTGCAGTCATCACATATGTGTTGTCCTGCCCTCAGGCAGCCCTTCGGTCGGCCGGATTCCAAAGTCTGGGTCCGGCGTCGGCTGAAGTCGCCCCTTCCCCGACGTCAGAGCGCCTGGGGTATAAAAGCGTCAGCCGACGCCATCTTCCTCAGTCTTTCTTGCCGCGTGGTGCCTGAAGCAGAAGCAGTTCGCAAGTACCGGTCGGCCAGCTCCTGTAATTCAGCTAAACCGAAGACTTCAAAAGCTAAGTACCCCATTGGGGACTCTTTCTTGCCTCAGCCGATGTCAGATAAAATTAATAATTGCTTAACTTGTGGGAAACAAATACCTCATAAGGATTTCCACTCTTTCTGCCTACACTGCCTAGGCCCAGACCACGACGTCTCGGCCTGTTCCGCCAGTGCTTCCTTCAACCGACGCACTCTAAGACGTCGGTCGGAGTTTGCAGAGGAATTTTTTGGGGCTAGTTTTGCCTACAGAATGCCGTCGGAGACTCCGACTTCACATTTAATAAAGAAACGGAAGGACAAGGACCGACACCCGAGGTCCACGGTTTCGGCTGAAACCACGGCCAGGCCTACCGCTAGTGTCTTGGTTTCGGCTGAAACCGAGTCTTTGGTACTACCGTCCACCGAAACCGTACAACCGACAACCTCGGCCCCTGAGGCCACTACTGTCTCGGTTGTTGAATCTCCTTTGGAATCTGGTGTCCAGGAACCTTCCGACACCATTCCCTTAGACAAAACTACACCAGCACTTGGTGCAGCCAGGCCTCCTGCATCCATGTCTATTAAGGCATTCTCTAGGGCTAAAGCTGCTAAACACTCCAAATCTATGCCTCCCAGGGTTATCCCTCAGGGACCCACTACAGGTTCTCAGATCCTTAGTCTAGCAGAGGACCTTATTTCATTAATTAGGGGCTCTTAGCCTCATCCGGACAGGGGATCTCAACCTCCTACAGAAAAAAGGCCCAGGGTTGAGCCCTCTGATCCCCTCTCCTCAGATGAGGCCTCTGATGGCTCTGCCCTCTCGGACTACCAGGAGGAGGCTTTTTCGGCCTACGAGGATTCAGATGCAGAGGAATCTATCCCTTCGGCCTCCCCTCCTGAAGAACTGTCTTTTGGGGAAACTCTGCACACTATGAGGGAGCATTTCCAATGGCAGGGCCAGGAATTCTCTGATTCCAGGAAGAGATTAAGGACCTTCTTGCATTTGCCTCAGCATAGACCTTTGGCTATTCCCCCTGTTTTGAATGTCATTGATGATGTGGACTCTGAATCTAGCACAACCCCTGACACTCTCCCTCCGGCTCCTGCCAAACCCGATGGGTACTACAGGGTCCCGGAAACACATCTTTTCCTTTACAAGGCCCACTCTGCTGATCCAGAAACTATTTCCCAGGGCCCTAAAGGGGTTGCAGCTGTCACTACAAAAAATCCACTCCCCTCTGAAAGGGAGTCCAGGGCTTTAGAGCGTTGGGGTAAAAAAGTGTATACTTCTGCCACCCTTTCTATGAGGGCTTTAAACTGTCAATTTCATATGATACAGTACCAAGAATATTTGTTAGATGAATTGCATAAAAAGCTGTCTTCACCTGAACCCCTAGATCGCAAATCACTTCTGGATCTGGTACATAACTCTCAACAGGTTAGCAACCATTTCTTGCAGTGTGGTTATGATGCATTGGAAGCTTCATGTAGGTCAGTTATGACAGGTGCAGTCATACGTAGGCATGCTTGGCTGAAGGAACAATCTCTGCCAGACCATGTTAAAGCAAAGCTTCTGGATGCTCCACTGGAAAAGCAAAAGTTATTTGGCTCCACTGCTCAGGAGGTCTTAAAGAAATTTGAAGAAAAGGCAAAATCTGTACAAACAGTCAAAGATTTTATGCAAGTCCAACCACCAAGATTCAGCAGAAATTGGCCTTCCAAGAACTGGTCCTTTCCAGACACAGACAGATTTCAGAGAGGCAAGAACAGGCGTGCCAGAGGTAGAGGCCAAGCTAGAGGCTCCTACAGAGGACGTCAATGGCAGCCTCCCAACCAGAGAGGTAGTGCAGGGCCTACAACTGCTGCACAAGGACAGACTCAATGACTTTACTTTGACACCGCCATCCAGGGCTCAATTGGAAGCACCTTTGGGCGGAAAGCTTTTCTTATTTTCAGAAAATTGGCACATTATTACAAGGGACAAATGGACACTACAAATAATAGACAAAGGATATAGGTTCCATTTCCACACATTACCGAAAAGAAAAGGTATGCCAGACCTGCCACCAAATCAAAGGGCAGAGGCTTTGAAACAAATCTCCAACTCAATGAAAATGAAAGCAATAGAAAAGGTTCCTCTTGCAGAACAAGGCCAAGGATTTTATTCCAGATTCTTCCTTGTTCCAAGAAAAGAAAAGCAATGGAGGCCTATTCTCGACTTGTCCGCTCTAAATACTTATCTCATTGTGCCAAAATTCAAAATGCTGACTCTACAGCAGATCCTTCCCATGCTGGGCAAGGGGTCTTGGCTGGTAACTCTGGACCTCAAGGAGGCATACCTGCATGCCCCTATCAGACAAAGCTGCAGAAGACACCTCAGATTTCTTGCAGGTTCAGAGCATTATCAATTCTCAGCATTGCCCTTTGGCTTATCTACTGCGCCCAGAGTATTCACGAAATGCCTGGCATCAGTAATTGCACACTGCAGACTTCAGGGGATGCGAATATACCCGTACCTGGACGACTGCCTTATACAAGCTGACAGCAAACAAATTTTGGTAAAACACTTGAATTATGCCATCTATCTTCTTCAGGCCTTGGGATATACAGTCAACATTCACAAGTCAAGACTGGTACCATCCCAAAGAATAACCTTTCTGGGTGCGGATCTAGACACAACCACCCAAATGGCTTTCCTCACAGAAGAAAAACAAAACCAACTACCGGATTACTTCAAAAACCTGTCAAGACAAACTCAGCTGACTGCAAGGAAAATCCTGCAGGCCCTGGGTTACATGGCTTCTTGCATTCTTCTGATTCCTCAAGCAAGGCTACATATGAGGAAACTCCAATGGTACCTAAGGAGTTTATGGACTCGGCACAGTCACAGCTTGGAAACTTTGATATCACTCATCCCATGCCTTCAAAGGGAATTTCTGTGGTGGGCTCAAGCAAGCCAGTCAAACAGGGGTTTGCCCTTCAGCAAACCAATAGCCAGCCAAACCATTACAACGGACGCTTCAGACCACAGATGGGGAGCGCACATGGAGGGAAGATGCATTCAAGGGCTATGGTCACAAAAAGAGCTACGCATGCACATAAACCAAAAGGAAATGCTGGCAGTGATACATGCAATCGAGGCCTTCAAGTTATTTCTACATCAAGGCCACCTGCTAATAAGGACAGGCAACACTACAGTTATGTGGTACATAAACAAGCAGGGAGGCACCCATTCCTATCCTCTTTGCAGACTGGCAATGAATCTATGGGAACTTTCCTTGACTCTCAATATACAACTGCAATCCCAGTTTGTACCAGGAAAGGACAATATACTGGCGGACAGCTTAAGCAGGAACATCATGGATGCACACGAATGGATGCTGCACCCAGACATCTTCCTTCAGATAACACAATCATGGGGGAGACTGGACATAGACCTCTTTGCCTCCCCACACAATCATCAGCTGGAGAATTTCTGCTCAAGGACATACCACCCACAAGCATGGAAAGTGGACGCTCCCTCCTTCAGCTGGAGAACTGTAACAGTGTATGCATTCCCACCTCTTCCATTAATGACCAAGGTCTTACTGAAGATCAGGACAGAGCAGCCAAGAGTGATTCTGATAGCTCCGGACTGGCCAAGACAGCACTGGTACCCATTGCTTAAAGAGCATGTCACAGACAAAACCATGGCTTCTGCCACAATGGCCACTTCTCCTGACACAGCACAATTACAAAACTCTGCATTCCAACCTGAAAACATTACAACTAGCTGCCTGGAAAATACCTTGACTCATCACCAGGATAAGCTATCCAAGAGAGTGAAGGATATCATCATGGAAGCTCGCAGGCCTTCCACAAGAAAGGCATACTCAGCAAAATGGAAAAGATTTCACACCTGGAGCGCCTCAAAGGGCCTAGATGCAACAGTTATGAACATGGCACATATCCTGGATATTTGGCAGAAATGCTCCACAATGGCCTGTCTTACTCTTCCATTAAGACTCATGCTTCAGCAATTTCAGCAGAGTACAATACTGATCCACCTGTCTTCTCTCATCCTCTGCTAAGACAGTTTCTAAGAGGAATTAAAAACATCAATCCTCCAAGGAAACCACCACTGCCTACTTGGGACCTTAACTTCGTGTTGGAAAAACTAACACTGCCTCCCTTTGAACCAGCAGCATCTGCAGAACTACAGTTCCTCTCTTGGAAGACTGCCTTCCTTCTGGCCATAACCTCAGCAAGAAGAGTATCTGAGTTACAGGCCCTCATGGCAGTACAGCCATTTCTTATTTTTCATCAAGACAGAGTTTCATTGAGAACCAATCCTTCATTTATGCCAAAGGTGGTATCTAGAGTCTCATTAAACCAAGCTCTATTCACCTGCCTACCTTCTTTCCAAATCCACAAAACAAAGGGGAAAAGCTTTTGCACACCCTGGACATACACAGACAGTTGCGCTACTACTTGGACAGAACTAAAAATTACAGAAAAACTGACCAGTTGTTTGTAGCATATGCTGCTGGTGCACAAGGAAAAGCAATTTCAAAACAGACAGTTTCAAAATGGATAGGGAATTGCATTCATTTCTGTTACTCCTTTCATGGAAAAACTGTGCCAGCTAACATTAGACCTCATTCGACCAGAGCCACAGCCACCTCCACAGCCTTCTTAAGAGGGGAGCTACCAAGGACATTTTAGAAGCTGCTACATGGAGCTCCGTGCATACATTTTCCAAGCATTACAACTTACCTTTATATTCCAGATCCAGAGCAGGCTTTGCTACGGCAGTCCTGCAGGGCATTTTAGCTACACCATCCTTTACATAGATCCTCCACCCCCAGATTGGCTATGGTATTCTACCCATATGTGATGACTGCAGATGCATCCTTGAAGGACATAGTACAATTTTGTACCCACCATAAATGTAGATGTCCGATAGGTATGCATCTGCAGTCAGGTTTACCCTCCCTCCTTCCCCTCTGTGGTATTTCTTGGGTACATTCCTCTCTCATAGCTAGCTGGGGTTATCTATTATGGTGTATTTGTTTTTATATATGTATATATATTTTACTGCATGTTTGGAATTTATTGCATTTCTCCAAATTTAGCCTTCCTTAGAGGGCACCTGGCATCTGGGGCAAGAAAAACTGAGGAAGATGGCGTCGGCTGACGCTTTTATACCCCAGTGCTCTGACGGGGAAGGGGCGACTTCAGCCGACGCCGGACCCAGACTTTGGAATCCAGCCGACCGAAAGGCTGCCTGAGGCAGAACAACCCATATGTGATGACTGCAGATGCATACCTATCGGACATCTACATTTATGGTAGGTACAAAACTGTACTTTCTTTAGTCGGATAGGAAAATCACAGCTAATCAGTTAAGAGTTTTTCTAAATGTTGGATTTCTATCCTTTAGAATTGATTTCATTTTCCTGGTGATGGAGTTCTGTTTGCTTATTGGAAATTACTGTTTTATATTTTTAATCATTTTGCTCATTATTAAACATTTTATTAACTTACATTGTGGCTGGTCAGTCAGTGCTTTCGTAGTGATTTGAGAGTGCTTATACCTGCTTTGATAACTTGGGCCACTCCGAAAGCCTGGCTATTTAGGTCATTTGATGTCATTTGTTTTAATGTCTAATTTTCATAATTGGACACCCCTTTAATAGGGCATGTAGGCTGTCTGATTGGTGGCAGCATGTTACCATATTTTGGGGAAGGGGCACAGCTGGAAATCTGTGTCATGCTTTCCCAGAAGTGTTTGGATATATGAAATTTATTTAAGTGCAAGTGTATCAGAGGTCTTAAACTGGGACACATTGCTCTGAAGTGTGTAATAGAGTTACATTGGGGTGGACAGAAATATACAGTCAAGTCCCAGGTTATAGACCATGTTTCTGTTGTGCCCTTAGGGGAAAATTGTGAAATATTACTCCTGTTTAAGTGAAAGTCTCACATTGGAGCAGTAGTGAGGATTGAAGTTCCTTAGTTACTGACCCAGGATAGTTGGGGACATCATGTTATTGTTGGCAGTCCAGTGGGATATTATACGAACATCACAGTTCCTGTAAATAATATAAGTAGAACGTTGTAAATCAAGTTAGAAAAGGGCAGTGATGAAACGGGGGAGGTAGTTTTTGAGATCGAGAGTAGGATTTTAAGGAGAATAATAGCCATACTGAATGCTGCATTTATAAAATAGCAGGAAGTATTCTAGAACTAAGCCAGTCCAGGAATGGAGAAAGGAGATGTTGCCAAATGAGATGTTTGAAAGTATGCTTATATAAAATAGGCAAGAGGGGACAGTAATTAGTTGGAGGAAGTGGGCAAAGGTATTGCGAACAGGTGACTCTAAAGGGAAGACTACAGTAGGATGAAGCTAAGCAGGAGTTTAGACTACAGATTATGGATAGTCTTCCCTGACCGGGATTGATGCCTCTCAAGGATTTGCATGTAAAGGGGTAGGGGAGTGTTAAAATAAAGATCAGTTGTGGTAGAGTTTCTGGTTTAGTCTAGAACGGGAGATGCTGTTTTAAAGGGAAAATTACACTGATGTCTATGTAAATATTGCATGATAACTGTTGGGATCAATCAAAGGAAGTTCAAAAAGATTGGTAAAAGAGTATACAAAGGAGTTTACAAAGGAACAATGGGAAAAAAATTGTAGGGCTCCCAGATGTGCAACAAAGTCCTGAAGGTATACGATTTTTGCATGGTGGTGGTTGCACATGTATTTTATACCCAAATACTCCTGAGGATTTTTTCAGGTAGGTAGCAAGTACTGAAGATGCAGTGGGAAAGAGAATTATTTGAAGACAGGTTTTTCAAAGTGTAATGAGTTGGCAAATTTAAAAAATACCCTGCCGATTTTTTTGACAAACAGTAACTAAAGAAATGATTCCCTTACTAAGTTTAATGTCATTGGCTACCAAAGGAGCAGTTACTCGAAAATGAAAATGTGGTATTATAGGGAAAATAGCAGACAATTTAAATATCATAACGGCGATTATTTATTTGTCTTGGTTTACTGGGAAAGCCTGACTTGCTAATGCCCATTTTCAGTGGAGGCCCAGGGAGAAAAAGCTCCGTTTGTTTATATTGCATTATGCACAGTTGCAGTCATACCTCTCAACCTGGAAACATCAAAAATCTGGACAAGGCCCATGAAAAATAGGTACAAATCTGTACGCTGATTAACATAAACTTTGCATACATAATTATGTAACCACGCCCACTCCGGTGGAATTGTGGTATATCAGCTTTCAAACACAAACCAAAGAACTGTATGGCACCAGAGTCCCCCCGCAGCCATTCCAATGTCTCATTTACCATAAACACTATTGTGTGCATGCATACTTCTTTACTTCTACAATGATTATTTGGATTTGATTTTTGCATTTTATGGCACAATGCACAAACATGAATAGGTATCTGCTAAATAAAGCAATACTGTCTCGCAATGAAAACAGACTTGGCATGTGCACTTCAGCAAGTCATGAGTTTGGTGTGGCAGTATGAGATGTAAACCAGAAGCAGGAAGGGGTACTGAAACTGAGGATAATGCTATTTATAAAAAAAAGGCTATCTACTTTCAGCAGTTTACAAATTAATCAAATGAATCTTTTTACTCTGTAGCCACTAAAAAGCAACAGTCATTATAAAATGGGCATGCACAGTCTGAGCTTAACCAGACATGCAAATCACAACTATAAAGGTAACTAACTCTGAGCATCATTTTCTTAGTACTGTATAAAGCAGATGAATGAAACCTGTTGTAAATCATTGATACAATAATAAAACGGATGTATTAAACAGAACAGGTGTAACGCAGCAGTTCAAGAGTGGGAGACAGTGAGAGTGAGGAAACCTCCGGTAGTTAGCTGAAAATCATAGACACTGATATCAGGTTGTCTGGAATTCAGTCAGGAAGTTATCCCACCGCTAGTGCTCTTTGTACAGCTGCTTCTAAGTATAGGTACTCTGTGCAGCTTTCTGTCTCTAATACACACACAAACATCAATATATATTTATATATATATATATATATATATATATATATATATATATATATATATATATATATATATATATAAAACACAAACATCAAAATATATATATATGTATGTATATATATATATATATATATATATATATATATATATATATATATATATATATATATATATATATAAGATAATCCACTTCACATTAGGCTAACTCACACACCTTTTGACCATACAGTTTAAGCAGGGAAGCTACTGACAAAACAGTTTGATTAATTTTCCCAGACCCACACAAACATCAATATATAGATATAAATACCTATCTATATATATAAGATAATCCACTTCACATTAGGCTAACTCACACACCTTTTGACCATGCAGTTTAAGCAGGGAAGCTACTGACAAAACAGTTTGATCAACTTTCCCAGACCCACACAAACATCTATATATAGATATAAATACCTATCTATATATATAAGATAATCCACTTCACATTAGGTAACTCACACACCTTTTGACCATACAGTTTAAGCAGGGAAGCTACTGACAAAACAGTTTGATCAACTTTAACAGACCCATATTTCTATGTAGTACACACACACACTGTTTCACCTTAATGCCGAGTGATAAATCCTTCCTGTAGCTTGCTTACTTCTGAGCTGAGCGATAAATCCTTTCTGTGCGATGAGCCTTCAAATAAATCCTTGCCTCGAGCAGCAAAACATCCGTTCGAGCCTTCATCTGTTCCCAGGCGAAAATCAAATAGCCAGGCAAATCCTTTCCAGCTGGAGCCTTCTAAATAAATCAAATAGCTGGACGAGCCCTTCTAAATAAATCCTTTCCGGCTGGTTCGTTCCCGCTCGCAAAGCATTTGAACCAGCCGGAAACCTGGAAATATGTGCGCCGCAAGCTGAATTTGGACAGGCTGGTAGCCCTGGTGAGCAGACGTCATTGTGTACGAGATGACGTCAGCTAAAGCACGAAAAATAAAAAAACAAAGCGCAAAAATAAAAAAAATCAAGAAAAAAATTCGGAAATGAAGGGGTGCCACTTGGGAATCGTGGCACCCCATTATTTGGACCCCAAAACTCGGTAAAAACTGAGGAATTCAGGACAGTTGGGAGGTATGGTTGCAGTTAAACACAGAGTAGTTACATTTCTGTTTATATTTAAACACATACATTAGTTACATTTAGGAAAAGCCCAAGTGCAGCTTGGTGGATTGTACAGGCAGCAGTTTGGTTATAAAAATTGTTTTGTCATTTCAGTGAGAGCTTGAGAGTATTCTGTTTAAAGAGAGCATTTGGAGAGGATTGTGTGGTGACGTACAAATTCTTAACCTGATGATGAGCATGTGCAGGACCAGGACTGGTTAAGATGTTTAAGCAGTAGTTTAAAACTATTGAGTTGGAGAGTTTTATTTGTGTGGGGAATGGATACTATCCCAGAGTTTAGCAAAGTACTGGGAATAGAGCAAGTCTCCTTCAACATTATTTGACTTGTTTTTGAGTAGAACAAATTTACTTGAGTGGAGGCCCTTGCTGGGCAGTAATATGTTTTGTAGTGCAGGGCATTTCATTGGGTGATGAATAGGTTTGTGGGCTGCAGTAAGTTGTGAATAAGTTAGGTAGTTGTGCAGTTCAAGCCAGTTTAATTGCTTTAAGCTATGACAGTGGTGGGCCCTCTGAGGGAGGTTGGTGACAAATTTAGCTGTTTATTGTAGCAGGAGACAAGTTTCTTTATTTGAATATTGTTTAAGTTTAAACAATAAAACTAGTTTTATTTAAGTTTAAAAAATAAAACAATAAGAAAACTGAGTTAGAATATTTAGAAAAAGGAAGGAGCAGATTTCATAGAAATAGCAACAGTGTATGGCAGAATAATTCTCAGGAGGAAGATTGAAGTTTTTGGAAAGGCATATTAAATTATCTCAGTTATCATTTGGGGTGGTGTAGAGTTATTGGCCTTGGGATGGGTGTGGCTAATCTCTAACTAAATGAAATAGATGGATTCAAGCATGTTGTGTCTTTTGGCTTTTCCCGGTTAGGGGTCGACACAGCGGAACTCCGGTCCGCTCATGATTAGCAGTAGATTTTTACGTGCTGGCTTGCCGGGCCTAACGCACAACCTTCAACGAAGGAACGCCCATTCACGCATGTCGCCACACAGAAGACGCTCTAACTGAGAATCGATTCAAGCATAAAAAGGGAAATTGGCTTGGCTTAAAATGGCCTGTAAGGGCAGCTAGCCTAGTACTTACCCACGAACCTATGAATTGAGCAACTTGTGTAATGTTGGAGTGAATGAAAATTCTGAAAAAGAAAACCTGTATGCTGCAAGACAGTAATGTAAATTCTTATTATGGTTTCTGTTTTTTTGTGTTAATGTATGGGAATTTATGTTGGAGTTTTAAATGGCATAATTAGATATTTTAAAAAATATTGTTTCTAGCAAATTAAAAAGCACATTTGCGATTTATTGTGTGTTTTGGTAAATAATGTTTTAGTTTCCACAATGTTGATAATTTCTTTCATCCTTAGTTTTTTTTAAAGGTTTAAAATGTGTGTGTGTACTTGTATCGAAAAATCTTTGTAGAAAACGTTTGCCTTTGCTTTATTACTGTGCACTTTAGGCTATGTACGAGTATCACTGCAGTTCTTGTGGCACTAGATTGTGTTTGCTTCACACAATATATTCCTGTGGTAAGTAGATAAGAGTCTTACTTTATAAAGTTATCCCTGCGTTTTAACAGACTGTGCTAGATTGCAAAATGAATATAGTAAAAGGAATAGTAGCTAGCCAGGAATAACTAACATAATTTGTCCTTTTCTTAGTGTTGTGCTTGGTTTGTTTGTATTTGTATAGGTTTTTTGGAATTGCATCATGCCTGCACATTGTAAGCAAATATCCTTACGGCCTATTACTTCCATTTTTTGTGACAGAAGGCTTCCTGTATTTACCAAACTTCTATAGGATAATTTATTGGTAATTTGTCCCATAAGTATTTCATTTTTATGCCACTGAAATTACTTCAGTCTCACTTCTGCAAGGCTAAGCTCTTTAAGGGCCAAAAATAGGTAAAATTGTTTTGAAAGCTAATAAATGTCACACTTTTCTGTCTTCTAGATATTGAAGACCTTCCACCCACTGTGCAGGAGAAGCTGTTTGATGAATTACTAGACCGAGATGTACAAAAGGGTAGGTTCTTTTAATAATTTATATTTTTAAACAAGGCTGAAGCTGTTCCTCTTCTGTGGGAAATGATGTTGAGGATTATTACTGACTTTTTCAGTTTTTTTGGCAGCATTTTCTAAAAATTATTTTCAATATTTCAAGAAGGTGGAGAAAATTCTCTGATAAGTAGTGTGTGTCAGCAGATTTTGCAGCAGAGGGGTTAGTACACCCCAAGTTGTTTAAATCACTAAGGTCAAAAGATCCTAGCAGAAGTTTACAACTGTAAAACACCATTTATCTCACCCCTGTCTGTCACTTGTGTCTGTAAGGGATAGAGGCAACCTGTAAATGTGTGACCATGCATGGCCTATCTTACACATATCCCTGAAACTAACCTCTAGGGCACCAGACTTGTTGGATACATGTGCATTGCATGGCTAGGCTTAAAAAAAGCCTTTGTGATCATTAAACCAAATATATACCTATGAACCTGTTAAGGGAACAGGGCAGAAAGTAAACTTAGACTGCTCTTTGCATTGGAGTTTCAATCATACAATCTGATGTTATTTTCATTCATTCCTCAACTGTTAGGTTCGGGCCCGACCCTCAGATCTGACTCTGCCACGTTTTACAGCTCGTGGAACACTGAAAGCTCTTGAGGTCTTCCCTTGCCCATAATATTATAACTTCTTATATTCTTAATTTTTTTACTTATTATAACAGACTTATCCTTTTAACTTAATCCTCTCTTGCCCTTATTAAACCTTTTACTGCATTTTTCCTAAATACCATTGTTGGTATTTTCTCCCCTTCTTTTCCCTTTTCTCTACTTTGAAGGTAGTTACTTTGAGTTGCCATTGCTGGTATTACTTCATAACTATTTTAAAGTTAAACTCCTTTATCTTTCACTGTTTACATAGCAATGTCTGAAAAACCTTTGGATTTTAAAAAAATGTAAGGCCTGTGGCCATAAGATCCTTTTGTCAGATGCACATGAGTTGTATTGCTTAAGCCTGGCCCATTTAAACTCTGCATGCAATATATGTAAGGTCTTTAATCCAGGGGCCCTTACTGACTGCAAAAATAAATTAACTTTAAGAGGTTTAATGCCATTGTGTCATCCTCTGATGTGGCATCTGGAGCTCAAACCACGAAGAAAGGTGATAAGGAGGCCCAAAATCATCCATCTCTGAGCTCGGAGCCACCTTTAGAAATATCTAAATCGTCAGATCCAATTCATTTGGATCCAAGGACCAAACCCTCCAATCTGATTTCTTCAGATCGAAAATCTAAGACGTATGATCTGATCCCCTCGGGTCCGAAGAAACACAAGGATAGTTCTCCTTGGATCTGGTCTCCTCAGACTCTGTAGCTGATATCTTCACGTTTCTCATCTCCTTTCCTGGAAAGACATTACCACTCCAGGACTTTGTCCATTGCTTCTTCTTCTCAGTCCTCCAGAAGTTTGACCGAAGCAGGTGTGGATAGGATGATAAGGAAATTTCTCTTGATGCATATTCAAATGGGGGTTCTCCCTTCTCCTACCCCATCAGATCCAGAGACTTCCATTAGTATTACCTCACCTATTTTGTCTTTTTCTGTGGTCTGACCTTTGGTTTTGGAGCAGTTGGAACTGAGAATCCCAGATCTGTCCATGTCCGATCCAACAATCCTTGCATCTTCTCTGCCGATACCGTCTCTGAGTGGACAGTCTATGAGCACATTGCAACAGGTTGACTCTTGGAGCCATATCGTTGGCACCGGATCTAAGGTGTAGGAGTCAACTCAGAGATTTTAGGTGACCTCTCTGCCCCTCGAAGCCTTGGCCCTTGACTGCTCGACTCCAACCCCCCTGCTTTGAGTTGTTTGCCTTTGGGTCAGAAAGAGTGGGTGGTTTGGAAGCATGTCTTCTCGGAGGTGTTATTTGTTTTCTCCCCGAGGCATTCTGCATTTGAGATAGTGGAGAGAGTTCTCTGCTCCAAGAGAAAGGGCACATCCATCTTTCTTAGCTCCTTCTTCCCAGACCCAGTTGTCTTTACATCTTGAGCCTCAACTTCCTACTCCACAGGGACAGCCTGCTCAAAGTCGCCAGGATACCAGTCAGTGTATACTGATTTCTTCCTGTACTTCTCCAGAACATTCTGCTGAAGAAATCCCTAGGAAGAGAAAGTGCAAAAGGAGGCACTTAGGCTCTCTTCAAGAGTCTGTCACAGCAGATACTGATTTCAGTGAGGGGAAGGGTCCACAAGATCGCCACCTGATGTCTCATTTGGAGACGTTTTAGAGATCCTCATGCAAAGGGGTCAGCTGACAAACCTTGCCAAGAGGAGTCAGTATTCCTGGAAGCCTTTAGGGATGACCTTTCTACCTCCTGTGTGACTCTGCCCACCGTTGAAATCATTGATTTAATCTGTCAACTGGCATGGAAGAAACCTGATTCCATCAGGCTGCTCCCCCAAGAGACCAGAGAGGATTCTGGCACCACCCAAGGATAGGGAATTTTGGAACAAGGGGAGTACTGGTTGATAACATGTTCACAGTGGTGGCCACAAAAAAAGCAACTTGCAGAGCAGCTTTCCTCTGTCCATTCTCCTAACAGGAGTTTAAGGTGCTGGACAGAGTTGAGAAGCATGTATAAGCTTCAGTGACCTTTGTGCTTTGATCGCTGAACTATTTGGCACACTTCACCAGACTCCAAAGGACTTTGATTAAAGAACTCCCCAGATCCCTCTCTGGGACCATTACTTCTGAGGCAGAGAGCTCTGTTGCCTCACAGCTGGCTACCCTACAGTCCATTTCGAATTTGTCCATGAGACTTTTCACACGCAGCTGAAGGTATCCCAGGGGCAGCTTGTTCAGGCATTTCCATTAAGAGACATGCCTGCATATGCCTGTGTGATTTGATGGAGCCTTTCAAGTCTTCCTTCATCAATGCTCCCTTTGATGGCAGTTCTTTATGTGGCCTTAAAGTTAATGACACATTATCCAGGTGTGAGCAGGGTGGTAAAACCCTGCCTGCTGTGGGCGTACATTTTTTAACTCTTCGAAGGTCCTTTTCTAGGAATCAGCGAGGTGGTTGAAAAATGTGCTTCAGAAAATTCCAGAGTCCCTTCCATGATGCATTTGGAGATGGTTTGTGGCTCACAGTCTTCCTTTAAACGTAATCTAGTTGATTGGATGGGTATTAACAAATTTACTCTGGGACTAATTGGTATCGTCTTTGAGAAGGAAGGATGTGTTGTCTGATGGAGATATCTGAAAAGGCACAAAATGGTCATAAGACTAAATGGCCTTGAAATATTTATGAATTAGAAGTATTCATAAAGTAGTCAAAGCTATAATTTATCATTGAAATCATTAAATATTGTGGGGAAACAGACTGAACATCCTGCAAGGTCTTTATTCTCTTAAAATCTGAAGATGCAACTAAGTGGGCCTTCTAATGACTGCTCATTTGGGCACTGCACAGAGGAAACTACCACATCAGGACTGCATTTAATAGCATGAAATATGACATACACTATGCGACTGAATACAGCTGTAATAAATTATTTTTTAAAACTGGAAATTGCAACTAATAAATATTGGGCTCTCAAGGATCAAAATGGACAGAATACAAATGTTAAACTAAGGAAACAGCAATCCCATTCTAAATTCCTAGGTGATCATTTTCAAAAACATTTTTTTTATCAACCAAGACCCAAGTCATTCATCCCTCATTTTTCTTTTTTTAATTTATATTTTTACCCCTGATTTGCCCAGAATATTTTTATCCTTCTGTATTTTGTTCACATGCTCATTGCATAACTGTAACTTGGTACACATACATAACAAGAGATGTTAAGTTGTCAATCTCACCTTCATTCTTGCTTGATGGGTTCGGAGCCGATCCTCGGCTCCGACTCTGCATTTGCTAAGCTCGAGAGTCACTTTTACCAGCTCGAGGCAGCCCCATATCCCATGATGCAAGGCGGTAAGTACCCAGATCTCGTTTGCCGCTTCGCTGATGAGGTCCTCCTTTTACCAGCTCCTGGTAAGTGTTTATTATTACTAAACTTTTAGCCCCCAATCAGAAAAATTTCTCTTTTCTATAGAATTCTATCATTCCTAGATAATTGTGAGGCTTTTTCTGACTAACTTTATTTTTTTCTTCTTGACCTTTTTAGTCAGGCCTTTATTCAATCCCACCCCACCCCCTGTCAGGGTGTGTGTGTGTGAGAGTTTTTACTTCACATACTTTAACTTTAGTTTGTCTGATTCGGGACTGTGTGTGTAGTGTTTGTTTGGATAGCACTATGTCTAAAGAACAGAGGGTCTCAGGCTTCAAGAAGTGTGACTCGTGCTGTCAGAAGATGTCTCTGACAGACGGTCACACTTCTTGTTTATACTGCCTGGGACCTCTCCACCTGCAGGACTCCTGTGCAATTTGTCACTCTTTTAGCCAGAGAGTCCTGCAGGAAAGGAGAAACAAACTTATTTTAAGGGGGTCTCCTTAAACCGGAGGGCTCCCCGGCCAAATCGGCTCCGGGCAAGCCTAGGACTACCAAGGTCCAGGCTTCAGTTACTAAGCCTCCGGCTTTGGCTCCGACTCTTTTGGAGTCGAGATCGGCTCCGGCTGGAGCCGATCCTAACTTGGCTAAATCCTCGGCACCGATGGCTATCGGTGCCGATACTGTTACTGTCACTTTGGTGTCGGCTCCGACTGGCTCCGACCACCATGTGGCTCAGGCTTCCGACACCATTGTTTCCTTGCCTGTATCGGCTCCGGCTGGAGCCGATACATCTGGACCTACACTCGGTGCCGAAAAGTTATCGGCTCCGTCTGGATCCGTGGAGTCTTCGGCTCCGATGGTTCCTTCGAGGAAGAGGTCCAGGTCTCCCTCTTTGGAACTGATACTGTCGGCTCCGGCCTCACCTCTTCTTTCGGAGCGGAGCCATCGGAGCCGATCATCTAGGTCTTCCAGGTTGTCAGACCATGATTTAGAGAGGGTGGTAAGCAGATTGTTAAAATCACAGGCACTAGCCCAGATGCTTCATAGTCCATCTCAGCAGATGACTATTAGTCCACACCCTCTTCAAGTTCCTCCTTCGACTCTATCCCAGAGTTTGGAGCTGGAGTCTACGGGAATAGTTACTGCTATGGCTGAGGGCCAGATACCCCCCCCTTCTGCGCCTTCAGCATCTACTCTTATCTCCTCCTCGAGACCTTCCTTGGAGGGATTCGGTGGCCGGGCTTCTCTGGTCTGCTCCGAGGGGGTGAGTGGCATCGGACCCTTGTCCGACCCCGCTCTTCCCCTTGGAGCTTCGGCCTTGGTGAGCTCGGCTCCGACATCTGCCTCGAGCCTTCCCTTCGGTGGGCCCGGAGTCCCAGTTTCTTCGAGCGGGTTCTCTCGGATCTCCTGGGAGGGAGCCGAGGTGATGAGGAGTGTGCTGGCCCCTGGGCTCAGTCAGAAGTCTATTCCTTTAGCTCCTCCCTCTATGGTGCCTGTTGATATCTCTTCCCGCTCTCTTGCTCCCGGACCGAGAGATCCACCGCCTCAGGTTTCCCCACTGGGAGGAACCCCCTCTTCCGAGGATTCTCCTGATCCGTCAGGAGATCCTCCGCGCAAGAGGACTTGTAAGAGGAAGCACCTGGACTCCCCTGAGTCTACTACTTCGGATACCGACTTAGATGAGTCGGAAGGGTCCCCAGGATCCCCCTCTGAGGATGTCTCCTTTTCAGACATCCTAGAACTCCTGAAACAGAGGGGAAACTGGCCCGCCATAAATCCCTCCGATGATGATACCTAGAGGCGTTTGGTTCTCGACCCTCCACCTCTTGGGTGTCTCCGCCTTTTGACCCCCTCATGCAGGTAATCGCTCGAAAGGCTTGGGCTTCTCCTGATTCCATAGAGCCAGTTCCCAGGAGGCCTTCTAAATTTATTACAGCCCCTTCCGAACAGCAATTCCTTACAAAAGGTGTCCCTGTTGATGCCATGGTGGTGGCGGCCGCCACTAAAAAGGAACTTGCAGATCCTTCCGTACCAGTCCATCCTCCTAACAAGGATTCCAGGACCATGGACAGGTATGGTAAGCGGATGTTCTCCTCAGCGACCTTTGCCATGCGTTCGCTGAATTATTTGTGTCACTTCACCAGACTCCAAAGGGACATCCTTAAGGAACTAGGTGAAAGTAGTACAGGATCCTGCAGCTCCGGGGGCACAAGACAAGATTGCTTCTCAGCTAGGAATCCTTAACTCCATAACCAACTCCTCCATGCGGCTGATTTCGTATGCAGCAGATGGAGCGAGTAGAGCCGCAGGTACAGGAGTGGCTCTGAGACGTCAATCCTGGATGCGGCTCTGTAATTTTGCAGATCCCTTCAAGGCGTCCTTCACAAACTCTCCCTTTGATGGGTCAACTTTGTTTGGTCCTCAAGTGAAGGATACATTGACCAGGTGTGAGCAGGATGGCAAGACTCTTTCTGCCGTAGGGGTCTGTTTTTCCACCCCTTCTAGACCTTACCCCAAAGGACAGAAGGGTGGAAAGATGTGGTTCCGCAAATCCCAAGGAGTCACGCCGGATACACGTGGTCAGTTTACCCCTAGAGGCAGAGGGGGGGTAATAATAACAGACGCCGCCCTAGAGGCAGAGGGGGTCCACAAAACCAGGGAAGCAGAGAGTCTCTCTGACAAGCCCTTCCAGCATCCCTGAGGTGTTGCCTGACTGTCCATCCTTGGAGGCAGTCGGGGGAAGATTATCGCTGTACCCACAAGCCTGGTGTTCCCTCTCACAAGACAGATGGGTACAGTCGATCATATCCGAGGGTTACAAAATTCCTTTCGAGGAAAGTCCCTTCACTCACAAAAATTCACTTCCAGATGTGCCACCCGGTCTAAGGGAAATCGCAAAGTTAGAAGTATCAAAGCTTCTACACAAAAGGGCCATTCAGCCAGTTACAACAGACCATTCAGAGCCCGGAATCTACTCAAGGTTCTTTTGGTCCCCAAAAGGCGGAGATTGGAGACCAATATTGGACCTAAGCAGACTCAACAAGTCTGTGAAAAAGACGAGATTTCGAATGGTCACACTTCAATCAATTTTGCCCTTCCTGGGCAAAGACAACTGGATGTGCTCAGTAGACCTTCAGGATGCGTACTATCACTTAAAAATTCACAGACGCTCCAGAAGGTTTCTCCACTTTCGGCTGGGGTCCAGTCATTTTCAATTCAGAGCCCTGCCCTTTGGTCTCACTACAGCCCCCAGAGTGTTCACCAAATGTATGGCAGTGGTCACGGCTCACCTGAGATGTCAAGGATTCCAGGTGTTTCCGTATCTCGACGACTGGCTCCTTTCAGCCACCACCAGGCATCAACTTCTCCAAGACAGGGATTACACCCTAAATCTCTGCACTCAGGAATTTCGATCAACTACGAAAAATCCTCCTTGTTGCCCTGCCAGTCTATTACTTTCATAGGTGCAAATTTAGACACTGTTTGTATGTCAGCAACCCTCACAGACCAAAGAATCTCAGATATCCAAAGTCACGTGTGGATCATCCTTGCCAGCAAAAAGGTGCAAGCCAGACTGGTCCTGAAAGTGTTGGGCCTCATGGCAGCGGCCATTACTCTTCTTCCCTTGGCCTGCTTCTACATGCGTCTTCTTCAATGGATGTTGTTCACCCAGTGGTCTTACCAACAACTTCCCATGCGTCACCAAATCCTGGTGACACAAGCTTGCAAAAACCACCTATCCTGGTGGATTTCTTCTCCCCAGATTCATCAGGGCAGACCCTTTGTATCCCCGGCCCCGGTAGCCACAGTCAGTACGGATGCCTCCCTGATCGGGTGGGGGGGTCATTATCAGGGCAGGATGGTTCATGGGACGTGGCAACCGTTCGAATACCACCTGCACATAAATGTCCTAGAGATGAGAGCAGTGCTTTTAACGTTGCAAGCCCTCAACGACTTTCTTCCCTTGGGAACAATTGCAGTTCACACAGACAACATGTCTGTAGTATGGTATATCAACAAACAGGGCGGAACCAAGTCCTACCCCTTGTGTCGAGAAGCTCTCCGACTTTGGCAATGGGCGATCTCCTCTCATCGGTTTCTGGTAGCAACGCATATCCCTGGGAAAACCAACATTTTAGCGGACAGATTGAGCAGAGCTATTCTCATGCCTCACGAGTGGTCTCTCAAACAATCTATAGTGGAGGAGATTTTTCTAGAATGGGGCCGCCCATGTTGTGATCTGTTTGCTACTCCCCAAAACAGCAAATGCCCAGACTTCTTCTCTCTCTTCCCACTGCCAGGCCATCCCCCCAGAGACGCTCTTACCCAGGATTGGCCCCAGGGACTTCTTTATGCCTTTCCTCCCTTTCCATTGATTCCACAAGTACTCCAGAAAGCCACCGTTTTGAGAGCCAATATGATTCTCATTGCCCCCTATTGGCCTCGACAAATTTGTTTTCCGTTCCTCCATCGTCACCTATTGGTGCAGCCGTGGCATCTGGACCCAGTGCCAGACCTTCTGATCCACCAATCGGGTCACCTGCATCGGTCCATTTCTTCTCTCAACCTCACAGCTTGGTTGCTCCACTTCCTTCCTTAGCCAGGCTTCCTATGATCTCTAACCCGGTTAGGGATATCATAGTGGCTTCCCTTAAATCCTCTACTAGAAGGATTTATACCAGCAAGTGGAAACGCTTCTCAATTTGGGCAAAATCAAAGAATATAGATCCCTTTACTGCCCCTGTTCATGCAGTTTTGGATTTTTTAGTGGAAATCTTTCACTCGGGCTCTTCATCTTCCACGGTCAAAGTTCAGTTGGCTGCTATCTCAAACTTTCATGTCGGGTTTGCAGATCACGACATTATGTCCCACAGGCTTTGTAGAGCCTTTCTAAAAGGGATTTTTCTCCTTAAACCTCCTGTCAGGAGTCCTCCTCCTCAATGGGACCTAAATCTAGTGCTGACATCCTTAATTCTTCCTCCCTTCGAGCCAGCTGTTTCATGTTCACTGAAGTTTCTTTCATGGAAAACACTCTTCCTTGTCACTATTACCTCAGCCAGGAGAGTGTCAGAACTTCATGCTCTCTCTGTTCGTCCCCCTTATTTGGTCTTCCACAAGGACAGGGTATCCTTGAGAACTAATCCATCCTTTTTGCCTAAGGTGGCTTCGAAAACTAATTTGAACCAATCTATTGATCTCCCTGTATTTTTCCCTAATTACTCCAACAGATCGGAACAAAAATTACATTATCTTGATGTTCACCGCCAACTCAGATATTATTTGGACAGAACAAAACAATTCAGGAAATCCGATCAGCTCTTTCTTTCTTATGCTGTAAATAAGAAAGGCCTTCCTGTTTCCAAAGTGACCTTATCTAGATGGCTTTCTTCCACCATCTCCGAAATCTATCAGCTCAGGGGCAAACAGCTGTGCTCAAAACCAAAAGCGCATTCCACCAGAAGTTTAGCCACTTCCACAGCCTTTCAGGCTAGACTGCCTTTAGACACTATTTGTGCAGCAGCCACTTGGGCCACTCCTCATACCTTTGTTTCTCATTACATATTGGATTTGGCCTCCAGGGATAGAGCCAGTTTTGGTTCTGCGGTTCTCAAGAGTCTGTTCCATTGAGCCACCCAGGATAGAGGTGCTAGGGACGCGGTCCCATCAAGCAAGAATGAAGGCGAGATTGACAACTTAACATTGAGAAGTTATGTACCTACCATAACGTTCCATGTTAGTTGTCTTCTCTCGCCTTCTTTCTTGCGACCCTCCTTCCTACCCCCTTGCCTGGACAGACCTTGATCTCCCTTGTTTGGAAGATTGCTTCTTTAGGCACCAGTTAGTTACCTGGTTCCCATTACAGCCCTTCCTTTAGGCTAATTGCTTTCTTTCCTCAGTGGAAAGTTTTTTGTGCTAGGTGTTTTTCCCTATAGGTACAAATGAGATCTGGGTACTTACCGCTTTGCATCATGGGATATGGGGCTGCCTCGAGCTGGTAAAAGTGACTTTCGAGCTTAGCAAGTGCCGAGTCGGAGCCGAGGATCGGCTCCGAACCCATCAAGCAAGAAAGAAGGCGAGAGAAGACAACTAACATGGAACGTTATGGTAGGTACATAACTTCTCATTTTTTTTCATGGCTTCAGTATGTGTTTATCTCAGAACTTAAGGAGTTCACTTTTATCCTTGTGCAAATGACTGTCATACAGGTGCATTTTGTTTGGGATCTGCTTTTTTGTCTCAACAAGGCACTGCTTTTAACAGGCTAAGTTTGACTTGAACTAGAAAAGTCAGACTTGCAGCTGTTGTAGATGAAAATGTTTTGTTATGTCACCCAAGATAACATATACTGCATTTCTTCCACTGGACATACTCTGTCTTTTTTGTCAATTACAGGATATTTCTCTGTGGTCTGAGATTAATGTCTTCAACCATTCTGGTGGTTGGAATATGGAGGTATGCATCTTTTAGATCTAAGGTAATCCAAAAGGCATTGGGGGTAATCAGGGCCAGTAGTTTTTGTAAAGTTAACATTTTGTATTTTTGGACCTGTAAGAATTGGTTGAGCCTCGACTGTTTAGAATTGGCCAACGTCTTTTCTGGAAACTAGAAAAAAAGTCTGGAGTAAAAACCTTTTCCTTGTAAGGTTTTTGGTACAGGTTCCACGGATTCTTGATTGCACAGAAGCTCTATTTGGATTAAGGTCTCTGTCTTTTTGTTTGGAGGAATGTTTCGGAATCCAGAGCAGGTAAACGGTTGTTTGGAGTTGAGTTTGAATCCTCTTTGAATGATGTTTAGCACCCATAGATCTGTGGTAATGTGAATCCAGTTCTTGTAGAAAAGTGACAGTCCTTCCCCCTAGCTTGGGGGAAGGATGGGGAAGAGAGGAGATCGGATGGTGGTTAGGGGTAGGGAGTGTCATGCAAGAGTCATGATTGTTCCCTGCTTGATCCCCAGCGGTGTGGTCCCAAAGATCAGTTGGGGTCTGACTGCCCCGGTCTAGGCCACTGGTGTTCTCTTTGGCACCTTTCCCTTGTCTAGGCTTAGACTGGGGGGGCTGGAAATGACCATTGTTTGATAGGATAATTCCAACTGAATCTAGGGGGTTGGACCTGTAGGTGGTCCTTGACCCTGGTTTGCATGGACTTGGCTTTATCCTCCTTTTTCTTAAAGATAGCTTAACCCTTCGTCTAAGCAGGTATCCAGGAAAATGGATTTGACTTGTTTAGGAGGAGAGTGCTTCGTCAGCCAGGCATGTCGTCTAATGACAGAGCCTGTGGCTGCTGCCCTGCTGGAGGCTTTGAAGGCATAATAACTACAGTGCAGAGGATGTTTAGCCACCTGAGAGCAGGAGTTGCATAGATCCACAAACTCCTTTGAGTAGACCTTATGTTGATTCCCCATCAGTGTTTGTATTATCTGGTCAAGAATAGTTTTCCTGGTACTTCACCAAGTGAAGCTTGTAGTTCATAGCCCTCATCGCAAGAGTAGCAGACATGTAGACTTTCTTTCCAAACCTGTCTAAGGCTCTGCTTTTCTTGTCTGTAGGCAAAGGATTTTTGGAATAGGAAGCTTTTTCTGCCTTACGGCCTAAAGTCACCACTTTATGATCTGCCACAGGGTTCTTAAAAAATGTGTTTGTGGTACTCTAGAAACCCTGCAAGATTTGTTAGGTTTTCTAGGGGCAGGAGGCAGTGTGTGTAATTGTTAGGGTAACTCTAAGAAGAACATTATCTGCCATCTCTAAGATGAGGAGTTATGCTCAGTGAGGTGAAGAAAGTCCCTAATCCTTCTCTTGGATTGGGGGTAGTTCTGAGCTTCACATTTGAGATGCCCCCACAGGGTATGCAATGCCTCCCAAACAGAAATATCCTTGGGGGGGGGCGCTAAGGCAAAATTCTCAGACACAAGTTAAGGTGGCTGTAGCGTTTTTGAGAACGGCCTTAGGTTTTGATCTAGGTCTGACCTCCTCACTAGTACCTAGACAGAAAACCGATTCCCGCGAGTGGTTGGCCGAGGTGATCTCCTGATGATGGAAAGAGCCATCATTGGTTTTGAGCAGTCCCAGACCCAACCAATGAGTTACAGCCTTCAACTTGTAAGGAACTAAAGGGCCTGGAGGCATATCGGACTCTGAACGGGTCTCAGTAGGGACCTGTGCCATCACCTCAGTCGAAGGGGGCTGCAAAGGCACTTCACCTTCTTCGACGATCACAAGCTGACAGTTAGGAATGTCTTGTTCTTGGCCCAAACAAGTCACACAAATGGAATTGAAGTCCTTGTGTGGTATCTGTTTGCCACAGCAGAGACAGTTATTAACTTTCTCTGACATTAAACTTTCTCTGACATTAATCAAAAAGCGCATGAAAGTTCCCCAAAGAAGTTCTTAGCTTTGGATGTCTTTTTTCTCTGGTGTGGACCGACTTCCACAATGACTAGCAGTCTGCTTTTCTGGCTCAGATGTCAAGAAAGTGCTGAGGTCATGGTGCCGGCTGACTCCCTTTATACCTAAACGTAGTGACTTTGAGTATGGCGTTTACTAGCTTCAGGAGTAGGGGAAAATATTCTCTGGTAGTCAGGCCAGCCAAGGGCTTCCACTGTGGGAAATCCCACAAGTCAGGACTTCAGCAGTGAATACACTTGGACATCTACATTTATAGTAAGTGCACACAGCTGTACATTCTGGTGGTCCTAAGTAACAGGTTCAACATAAGGAAAATAAGTGGTATCTGCAATCTTTGGAATTCAGTTCAAGATTCTTTAGAGAGAGCTCTTGCAC
This sequence comes from Protopterus annectens, assembly GCF_019279795.1. Taxonomy (NCBI): domain Eukaryota; kingdom Metazoa; phylum Chordata; order Ceratodontiformes; family Protopteridae; genus Protopterus; species Protopterus annectens. The sequence goes on along the minus strand of NC_056748.1, from coordinate 427,418,587 downwards.
AATATATTTGGTCAAGAAGTTAAATGGTGCATTTTATATATCCATTTTGGTTGAGTCCAGGAAAATATATTCTGGCATCTTCTAGTTTTTAATGGCCAATGCATCAAGACCTATTTTATTAAAAAGTTTATTTACAGAAGTTTAAAAATGCAGTGTATTTGGTGTCATCTGTTGAAAATGCCCATCAGCATGAATAGCGTTTTATCTAGCCTTAGTTTTTTTTTTTTTTTTGTCAATCTGTACTAAAACCAGGTGATGTGATGTTGTCCAGTCTTGTCTTTATTCTCACTGATGGGGTCGGACCTGATCCATTCTCGACCTTTACCAAAGCTCAAAGTCTTCAACAAGCTCGTGGGCACTCTCCCTATCCCAGAATGCACCTTGCTGTTACCTCTGATCTTGTTTGCCGCACACAAAGATTGATGCGTTTCAACAGATCTGGGATAAGAACTTCATTTTGTACAAATATTATAGCTTTAGTTGTTAATTCTCTATATCTTATCATTACTTCAGATCTCTCCCCATCTGCGGTGGTGGTGCTGTGGTAGCGTTGTCGCCTCATAGTAAGACGTTGTCATGTTCGATTCCCAGCTAGAGCGTCTTCTGTGTGGAGACATGCGTGAATGGGTGTACCTTTGTTGAAGGTTGTGCGTCAGGGCTGGCAACTCGGCATTTAAAAATCTACTGCCAATCATTAGTGGACCAGAGTTCTGCTGTGGCAACCCCTAACCGGGAAAAGTCGAAAGACACAACAACTTGATATCTCTCCCTGTTTTAAGCCAGTTTTTTAGGTAGAAGGTTTATTTTCTACACTCTCGTCTCTCTTTTTCTCTCTAATATTTAACCAGTTTATTACTTTTCCCCTTTAAAGTTAAATTTGTGTGTTTGTCCGCTAACTCAGGACACTTAGTTATTTAAAAAAAAAAGTTAAAGCTTTAAATGTAGTGTCATCTTTTAATGTCTGTTTAAATTTGAGGGAGTTTAATTTCGTTTATTTTGCGTCTTCTTTACTCTGTTCTTGTTTGACCTTTTCTTGGTCTTATTCTGCTTGAAATGTCTCAGAAGCAAGATAGTAAACCGTTAGGTTTTAAAAAATGTGAGGATTGTGGAAAAGAGATACCCCGAAGCGATACACACATGCTGTGTGCGCATATTTTGGGGCTATTACACCTTCAGGAGTCATGCTCCATATGCTACGGTTTTAATCAAAGGGCATTATTGGAGCGTAAAAATAAGCTCATTCTGAAAGGGTTATTGAAAACTCCCTTCTCAGAAGCCATATCTGAAAGACCAGAGTCCTCAAAATCTGACCAATCTGCTAAATCTACTAAATTGGAGAAATCTACCAAAAGGGCTTCCTCAGCTCCGAAGTCTGTCAGAGCCTAGAGAAAAAAATGCGAAAAATGTCTTCTGCTGCTGCTTCTTCATTGGAGCAGGCACAGATCAGATCCAACAAGGAGTTGAAAACGGTCAAGCATCTCAACTCCGACCTTTTCAGTTCCGGTGGAGTTTTCAATATAGAGCCGATCACCTACTTTGGATCCATTGTCTCCTAGGATCCATTCTCCTATTTTAACAAAGTCTCCAACCTTTTCTACCCAGTCAACCAGGAGCCTTTCGGACAAAGATGTGGATCAGGTTGTATAGAGACTACTGAAGACACCGGGCTTGGCTTAGCTTTTACTGGATCCGAACCCAAAGATATCAGATCCAACAACATCCCCATCCCCAGCATCGATTCCTCCTCTGATCCAGCCTCATGCTTCAGATCCAGAAGGTTCGGACATTTTGCCAGTATCATGGTTGGATCCAAAGCCCAAAGGCTCTTTGAATCAGACATTGGTTCTGAGTTCCTGCTTTGTTTCGGAGCAAGAAGACACTAGGAGCTGACACTCCCTCTTCGGAGCTGGGAAGCGGAATCAGATCTGACAGTTGTCTGATCTGATCTTACACCTCAGTGCAGGTGAGATGTTCTGTATGTTTCACTGTTGCAGTCATCATATTTGGGTTATCTGCTTGCAGTAGCCCTCTGATGTCCTTCAAGGATGCATCTGCAGTCCTCACATATGGGTTGTCCTGCCTCAGGCAGCCCTTCGGTCGGCCGGATTCCAAAGTCTGGGTCCGGCGTCGGCTGATGTCGCCCTTTCCCCGACGTCAGAGCGCCTGGGGTATAAAAGTATCAGCCGATGCCATCTTCCTCAGTCTTTCTTGCTGCGTGGTGCCCGAAGCAGAAGCAGTTCGCAAGTGGCGGTCGGCCAGCTCCTGTAACTTCAGCTACCGAAGACTTCAAAAAGCTAAGTACCCCGTTGGGGACTCTTTCTTGCCTCAGCCGATGTCAGATCAAACGCTTAAAGTTAATAATTGCTTGACTTGTGGGAAACAAATACCTCATAAGGATTTCCATTCCTACTGCCTCCCCTGCCTAGGCCCAGACCACGACGTCTCGACCTGTACTGCCTGTGCCTCCTTTAATCGACGCACTCTTAGGCGTCGGTCGGAGTTTACAGAGGAATTTTTGGGGGCTAGTTTCTCTTATATTATGCCGTCGGAGACTCCGACTTCTCATTTAACCAAAAAACGGAAGGACAAGGACCGACACACGCGGACCGTGGTTTCGGCTGAAACCACGCCTAGGCCTGCCGCGAGTGTCTCGGTTTCGGCTGAAACAGAGTCCTTGGTACTTCCGACCGCAGAAACCGCACAACCGACAAACTCTGCCCCGGAGGCCTCTTCTGAGTCGGTTATGGATTTACCCTCGGAAATCGGTGTTCAGGAAACTACCAACACCATTCCCCTAGACAAAGCTACACCAGCACGTGGAGCAGCCAGGCCCCCTGCATCCATGTCCATAAAAGCATTCACTAGGGCTAAAGCTGCTAAACAACAAAAATCTCTGCCTCCCAAGACTATTCCTCAGGGATCCACTACAGGTTCACAGATATTAAGTTTGGCTGAGGACCTTATTTCCTTAATTAGGGGCTCTCAGCCTCACCCGGACAGGGGCTCTCAACCTCCTCTAGACAAAAGGCCCAGGGTTGAGCCTGCTGATCCACAGTCCTCTGATGAGGCCTCTGATTGCTCTGCTCTATCGGACTACCAGGAGGAGGCCTTTACGGCCTACGAGGATTCTGATGCAGAGGAATCTATTCCCTCTGCCTCCCCTCCTGAAGAGCTGTCCTTTGGGGAGACCCTTCACTCCATGAGAGAGCATTTCCAATGGCAGGGCCAGGAATTCTCCGATTCCAGGAAGAGATTAAGGACTTTTCTTCATTTACCTCAGCATAGACCCTTGGCTATTCCTAGAAGCTTTGATACCACTCATTCCATGCCTTCAAAAGGAATTTCTGTGGTGGGCCCAAGTAAGCCAGTCAAACAGGGGTCTGCCTTTCAGCAAACCAGTAACCAGCCAAACCATTACCTCGGACGCTTCAGACCATGGATGAGGAGCACATATGGAGGACAGATGCATCCAAGGACTATGGTCCCAGAAATGCTGGCAGTGATGCATGCAATCGAAGCCTTCAAGCACTTTCTGCATCAAGGCCACCTGCTAATAAGGACAGACAATACCACAGTCATGTGGTACAAAAACAAGCAAGGAGGTACCCATTCCTACCCTCTTTGCAGGCTAGCAATGAATCTTTGGGAACTTTCCCTAAAACTCAATATAGAGCTGCAATCCCAGTTTGTGCCAGGAAAAGACAATATACTGGCGGACAGCCTAAGCAGAAACACCATGGATCCACACGAATGGATGCTGCACCCAGACATCTTCCTTCAGATAACACAATCATGGGGGAGGCCGGACATAGATCTTTTTGCCTCCCACCTCAATCATCAGCTGAAGAAATTCTGCTCAAGGACATACCACCCACAAGCATGGAAAGTGGACGCCCTCTCTTTCAGCTGGAATACTCTAACAGTGTATGCATTTCCACCTCTTCCACTAATGACCAAGGTCTTACTGAAAATCAGGACAGAGCAGACAAAAGTGATTCTAATAGCCCCGGACTGGCCAAGGCAGCACTGGTACCCACTGTTACGGAGCATGTCACACAAAACCGTGGCCTCTACCACAATGGTCACTTCTTCTGACACAGCACAATTACAAAACTCTGCACTCCAGCCTGAAAACCCTGCAGCTGACAGCCTGGAGAATACCTTGACTCCTCACCAGGAAAAGCTATCCAAGAGAGTGAAGGATATCATCATGGAAGCTCGCAGACCTTCCACGAGAAAGGCATACTCAGCAAAATGGAAAAGATTCCACACTTGGAGCACCGCAAAGGGCCTAGATGCGACAGTGATGAGCATGGCACATATCCTGGAATACTTGGCAGAAATGCTCCACAATGGCCTTTCTTACTCTTCCATAAAAATTCATGCTTCAGCAATTTCAGCAGAATACAATACTGATCCACCTGTCTTCTCTCATCCTCTCCTAAGGCAGTTTCTAAGAGGAATTAAAAACATCAATCCTCCAAGAAAACCACCAGTGCCTACATGGGACCTTAACTTCATGTTGGAAAAGTTGACTCTACCTCCCTTTGAACCAGCAGCATCTTCAGAGCTACAGTTCCTGTCTTGGAAGACTGCCTTCCTTCTGGCCATAACCTCAGCAAGAAGAGTATCTGAATTGCAGGCACTCATGGCAGTACAACCATTTCTTATTTTTCATCAGGACAGAGTCTCTTTGAGAACCAATCCTTCATTCATGCCAAAGGTGGTATCCAGGGTCTCATTGAACCAAGCTATTCACCTGCCTACCTTCTTTCCAAATCCACAAAACAAGGGGGAGAAACTTCTGCATACCCTGGACATTCACAGACAGTTGCGCTACTACTTGGACAGAACTAAGACTTACAGAAAAACTGACCAGCTGTTGGTAGCATATGCTGCAGGTATTCAAGGAAAAGCAATTTCCAAACAGACAATTTCAAAATGGATAGGGAATTGCATTCGGTTCTGCTACTCTTATCATAGAAAGACTGTGCCAGCTAACATCAGACCTCATTCTACCAGAGCCACAGCCACCTCCACAGCCTTTTTAAGAGGGGTGGCTACCAAGGACATTTTAGAAGCTGCTACATGGAGCTCCGTGCATACATTTTCCAAGCATTACAATTTGCCCTTATATTCCAGATCCAGAGCAGGCTTTGCTACGGCAGTCCTGCAGAGCATTTTAGCTACACCATCATTTTCTTAGATCCTTCCACCCCCAGCTTGGCTATGGTATTCTACCCATATGTGAGGACTGCAGATGCATCCTTGAAGGTCATAGTACAGTTTTGTACCTACCATAAATGTAGATGTCCGATAGGTATGCATCTGCAGTCAGGTTTACCCTCCCTCCTTCCCCTCTGTGGTATTTCTTGGGTACTTATCCCTCTTATAGCTAGCTGGGGTTATCTATTATGGTGCATTTGTTTTATATTACTGTGCATGTTTGGAATTATTTGCATTTCTCCAAATTTATCCTTCCTTAGAGGGCACCTGGCATCTGGGGTAAGAAAAACTGAGGAAGATGGCGTCGGCTGGTAATTTTATACCCCAGACGCTCTGACGTCGGGGAAAGGGGGACATCAGCCGACGCCGGACCCAGACTTTGGAATCCGGCCGACCGAAGGGCTGCCTGAGGCAGGACAACCCATATGTGAGGACTGCAGATGCATACCTATCGGACATCTACATTTATGGTAGGTACAAAACTGTACTTTGGCCTGATTAACAAAGTCTTGGGTCCTGCATCGGTTGCTGTCCCTTCTTCCGTGACGTCAGGTCAGAGGTATAAAACATACAGCTGATGCCATTGCATCCATCTTTCTTGCTGTGCGGTGCCCGAAGCAGAAGCAGTTCGCAAGTGCCGGTTGGCCGACTCCTGAAATTTTCGTTTTCGAGTTTCAGAATCGAAGTCTTCAACTAAAAGCCAAGTACCTCGTTGGGGAAACTTTTTCTTGCTCTAAACCGATGTCAGTAAAAGTAAATAATTGCATTAGTTGTGGAAAGCAAATGCCTCATAAAGATTTTCATTCATACTGTATTCCTTGCCTAGGCCCTGACCATGACATACTTCTCTGTCGGTTTTGTACCTTATTTAAATGACGAACTATCCGTCGTTGGTATATTTTCGCTTCTAAATATTTTGGTGCTCGGTTCATTTATCCTGATTATTTATTTATTTATTTGTTTATTTATTTATTTGTTTATTTATTTATTTATTTATTTTATTTATTTATTTTACATTTGTTGACCGGGCTAGTCTAACTGGATATATGTCCATTTTCAGTAGTGGCCCGGGGAGAAAAATTCCAAGATCACAATTCAAAGAAATTAACAGGTAAATACAATTTAGCAAATAGTAACAGGTAATTCCACAAGTAAATCATAAACCACTCACATACATATAACAAATAGTAAGTAATAAATCACTACAAACAAAGGTTAGTAGTTACAAGAATAAACTTCTCTTTGTTATTCAGGAAACTGGATATAATAGAGCGAGGTAGTGGTATAAGCAGTAGCTCGTAATAAAAGGAGGAGTTAGTCTGGGTTAATACAGGGGCATAGCCATTGTGTTCTAAGATACAATTTCAGTTTAGATTTGAAAAGTGATATTGAGGATAGTGATACTAGTTCACTGGGGAGTAGGTTTCAGTTGTGCCCGACAGTATTGGAGAATAGAGAGTCTCCAGCCAGGTTGTTGGATTTACATCTTGTAACAAGTAGTTTATTTGAAGAGCGTAATGTGTTAAGATTTTTATAAGGGGTAATGAGGGTTGAAAGTATTGAAGTATTAGTAGGTTGGTAAAGGGTCTTGTGGGCAATGGTAAGTTGGTGAAATTTTAGTTGATTTTGTAACTCAAGCCATCTTAGCTGCTTTAAATTGTAACAGTGGTGGGTTCTAAATGGATTGCCAGTGGCAAATCTGGCAGTGTTGTTGTAGGAGTTTTCAAGTTTGCTGGGGTTATTTTTAGACAGCTTAGTATATATTGGTGAGGCATAGAGGAGTGTAGATATTAGATGGGTATGGGCAGTAGTTATTCTGACTGCTGGAGTAAGGAATGGTTTGATCCTATAGAGGGAGCCCCGTTTTCTATTTACTGTTTTTATTGTGTTGATATGAGTGTCAAAGTTAATATTGTTATCAGTTGTTATTCCAAGGAGTTTTGTAGTTGGATCAGGAGATATGAGTGTACCATTGTTAGATGTGACATAAAATCTACTATGGAGGACTTCCGGGTAGGAGTAAAGATCAAGAGTTTTTTGTTTTTTTGGGGTAGGAGGCAGCGCTGAGTAAAGCATTGTTCTACAGTATTAAATACTTTTTGGGTTAGGGACTGTAGTTCAGATGGTGAGGAGGCTGCGCATATTAGTGTGGAATCGTCTGCATATTGAATACAAGTAGCAAGGTGAATTACTGTCGTTAATAAAAGTTGAGAACAGCAAAGGTCCTAATATGGATCCTTGGGGGGACACCAGGGGTAATGGGGAGGTGGGTAGATAGGTTATTATCCCATAGCACAGCCTGCTTTCTATTGTCCAGGTAAGAATGGAACCATTTTATAGCCAGTGCATCTAGTGATACGGATTTAAGGATATTTAAAAGTAACTGATGGTTGACCATATCAAATGCTTTTGAAAGGTCAATAAAGAGTGCAGAGGAAAGCATATTGTTACGGTTTTTATTAATGCAGTCAGAAAAGGATAAAGAGGGCAGTGGTAGTACTGTAGAATGGCCTAAATCCGTGTTGACATTTAGAAAGCAAGTTATTTTGGATAAGGTGTTTGAGGAGTTGTCTATGGATGCATTTTTCCATTATTTTTGCCAGATCAGAAAGTAAGGCTGTGGGTCGATAGACAATTTGTTGTTGCCACCTTTATGTAGGGGGACAATGTGAGAGATTTTCCAGATAGTTGGGATGTTGCCTTCGATTATGGTTCTGTTAATCAGGATGGAAATGGGATAGGCTATGGATTTGGCTGCTATTTGCAGATATTCAGCAGGTAGTTGGTCAGCTGATTGGGTAGTTGGTTTAAGTTTTTGGATAAGGGTGAGAATGTGTGATGATGGGACTGGTTGCAAGTGAAATGGAGGGAGTGGGCTAGTGCTTGAGGTTAGCAAAGTTAAGCTGTCGGGTGTTAGCTGATTGTCTTCGGTAAGCCATCTGATTACCGACATTCCGAAAAAAATGCGAAAATAAAGACAGAGACAGGCCACCAAGGTCCAAAGCTGCCGATGACGCTTCTCCTAAGTCAGTCAGTTGCCATTTCACCGGTACTCAGTGAGGCGCTTTCGCAGCCCCTGATGCCCACTACTTCAGATTCGCAGGCCTCTACTGAGACCCATTCGGCATCCGGTATGCCGCGAGATGTTTCAGCTGTGGAACCTGTGGATGTCGCTACCTTGGATGGGTCCGGAGCCGCTGTGCAGGCACTGGCTTCTGAGGGTGTATTCAAGCCTACTGACTTGCATATTAAACTGATGCCATCTTCTTCTTCAAGGCCTAAAACTTGAACCATGCCTAGAAAACTGACACCCAGGCCGCATGGTCAGGCCTCTATGCGAAAAAAACAAATGATAAGAATGGCTGAAGACCTTATTACTTTAATCAGGGGAAGCCAGCCTTCCCCCTCTGAGATCTAGGACTGAGTTTGCTTATGACACTTCTGACCAGGATTCTGAATTTTCTGTTTCCTCTGATGACTAGGATTTACCCTTATCTACCTATGAGGATTCTGATGCTGAGGACTGTATTCCCTCTGCTTTCCCCCCCTAGAGGATTTCTCTTTTGGTAAAACCTTGCATACTCTCATGGAACATTTTCGTTGGGTAAGTCAGGATTTCTCGGATTCTAAAAAGAGGCTTAGGGATTTCTTACTCCTGCCACAGCACAGGCCTTTAGCCATACCTCCTTGGCCCCTGACCCTTCACCTCCTGCCCCAGAAACCCTGATAGATATTACAGGGTCCCTCACTTTCTCAAGTTCCTTTTTAAAAGTCCTACTGCGGATCCTGAGACCATTTCACGAGGACCCAAGGGCATTAAAGCTATCACTGCCAAAAATCCTACCCCCTCTGATAGAGACTCCAGGGCGCTGGATAGATGGGGTAAGAAGGTATACACTTCTGCAACTTTGGCCATTAGAGCCTTAAACTGCCAGTTTCATATGTTAAAGTATCAGCAGCATATTATTGGATTGCTTAAACAGAAAATGATGTTGATTCCTGATTGTACTGAAAATAAGGATTTACAGGATTACTGCATTCAGCTAAACAAGTTGGAAAACTTACTTTGCAATGTGGTTTTGATTCACTAGAGGCATCTTGCAGGGCTGCTGTAACTGGGTCTGTACATAGAAGGCATGCTTGGCTTAAGGAGCAATCCTTGCCAGATCATGTTAAAGTGAAATTACTGGATTCTCCCTTAAACCAGGACCGCCTGTTTGGCAACAAGGCAGAAGAAGTTCTTACAAAGATGGAGGAAAAAGCTAAATCTATGCAAACTTAAAGATTTTTTTACAAGTACAACCTCCAAGGTTTAGTAGGCATTGGCCTTCCAGAAATTGGTCCTTTCCTGCCTCTTCCAGACCTTCTCAGTCCAAACCCAGATCCAGCAGAGCTCCCAGGCTTCAGTTCCAGGGTACGTACAGGACTAAGCAGGGGGGGGGGTCATCCACTTCAAAATCTGGGAGTAATAAACACCCCCCCCCATGGTAAACGGTCTCAGTGACTTCTTTTTAAAACTTCCAAGCACTTCTCAGCTGACTGCCCCTTTGGGGAGAAGATTGCTCTTCATGCAAAGAACTGGGAACTCATTACCCGGGACAAATGGGTTTTAAATATAGTTTCCCAGGGATACAGATTTCACTTCCACACGTTACCAACCCCAAGCGGGTGTCCAGATCTACCCACAAATCAGTGGGCAGAGGCCCAAAAGCAAGTACTTTCTCTCTTAAGCGTGGGGGTTATTCAGTTGGTACCAGAAGAGGAATAGGGACAAGGTTTCTACTTGAGACTTTCTTGGTACCCAGAAAAGACCATTCATGGCATCCTATCCTGCACCTGTCTACTCTAAACACCGTTTTGGTAATTCCAAACTTCAAGATGCTGACTCTTCACCAGTTGCTGCCTATGCTAGGCAAAGACGCCTGGTTGGCAACACTAGATTTAAAGGAAGCATACCTGCACATCCCAATCAGGGAATCTTGCAGAAGATACCTACACTTCAAAGCAGGATACACACACTATCAGTTCTCTGCACTGCCCTTTGGCTTATCTACTGTGCCCAGGGTATTCACAAAGTGCCTAACTCCAGTCATTGCATTTTGCAGGCAAAAAATATTCAGATATACCCATACCTGGATGATTGTCTAATTCAGGCAGAAAGCCAGGACATACTTTTGAATCATCTGGCCTTTGTACAATTAGTGCTAACTTGTCTGGGGTACACCATAAACGAAAAGAAATCACACCTGGTACCCTGTCAACAAATTATATTCCTTTGGGCAAGCTTGAATACAACTTCCCAGATGGCTTTCCTCACGCCAGAGAAACAAATTCATTTGACAACCTACTTCAAACAAGTGGCCACAAAAACCCTGCTATCTGCAAGGCGACTACTACAAGCCTTGGAGTTCATGGCCTCCTGCATTCTTATAATTCCATATGCAAGACTGCATATGAGGAAACTACAATGGTATCTAAAAAGCCTATGGTGTCAATATTCTCAGGATCTAGAAGCAATGATTCCTATCATACCTTTCCTACGCCTAGAGTTCCTTTGGTGGGCAGAGGCCTGCCACCCAAAACAAGGGACTACCATTCACACCACCCCTGCCACCCAAACCCTAACAGACGCATCAGACTATGCATGGGGGGGCTCACCTGGCAGGGAAGTGCATTCAGGGCAAATGGAACCAAAGTTAAATGCACCTGCATATCAATCAAAATGAAATCTTAGCTGTACAGAATACTCTGATAGCCTTCAAGGACCACATTCTTCCAGGGCAATTAATGGTAAAGACAGACAGCAACACTGTTACATGATGCATAAACAAGCGGGGGGGGGGGTACACATTCTTACCCCCTCTGCAGACTAGCCATGGCATTGTGGAACACAGCCCTGAGCTACCAAGTGCATCTACAAGCTCAATTCCTGCCAAGAAAACTAAATACACTGGCAGATGAAATAAGCAGAAACCTCATGGACCCATATGAATGGAAACTGGAACCAAGGATTTTCAACATTTTGATAAGTAAATGGGGGAGCCCAGATATAGACCTGTTTGCCTCCCCCCGGAAATATCAATTGGACAAATTTTGCACAAGGACTCCACACAAACAAGCTTGGAAAGTGGATGCTCTGTCCTTCAGCTGGAAAAACCTATCAGTTTATGCCTTTCCTCCTCTGTCTCTGCTCTCCAAAGTACTACTAAAGATCAAACAGGGCAAACTAAGGACGATTTTGATTGCACCAGACTGGCCACGCCAACACTGTTACCCCATCTTGCGCAGTGTGTCACTGTTGGCCCCATGGCACCTGCCTCAGACTCCTACCCTATTGTCTCAGCAGGAGAACCAGATTCTGCACCCTCAGCTTCAAACACTGAACCTAACAGCCTGGCTAATTACCTAATCTCTCCTTTACCTTCCCTCAGTAAACCTGTGATGGATATCATTTTAGAGGCAAGGAGGCCTAGTACTAGAAAATCTTATGCTGAAAAATGGAAAAGATTCTGTGCCTGGAGCCCATCTCAAGGGATGAGCACAGCAGTGTCCAATTTACCTCCGATTTTACAATACTTAACTGAGTTGCTTCAAAAGGGCCTGTCTTTTTCCTCCATCAAAATTCACGCCTCAGCCATTTCAGCTCATTATAACACAGAACCTCCCCTCTTCTCTCATCCACTGCTCAAGCATTTCCTCAGAGGGGCCAAAAACGTACGGCCACCCTGGAGAGCTCCAACTCCAGCCTGGGACCTTAACTTTGTATTGGAGAAACTCACTCTTCCTCCTTTCGAGCCAGCTGCTACTGCAGACTTTAAATTCCTTTCTTGGAAAACAGCTTTCCTTTTAGTACTCACTTCAGCAAGAAGGGTATCTGAATTACAGGCCCTTATGGGGCCCACCTTTCATAAATACATTACATCCTTCCACCAATATGCTTACGGGACCAAACTTTTACCTAACAAAGCTTGTGTTCCCTCTGTATCCGCCCTATAAGGTACTTTTATGTTCCTTCTGCAAAACTCCTCTGCTATGTATTTCACATTATTTCCAAGCTCATTTACTTCACATTAATCCTCTTTGTTTGTATTGTTCTGAATGTTTTTGAACTTTGAATTTAAATGTTTTATCTACCACTTTTGTATAAATATTAGCAATCTTGTATGAACCTAATTTTGTGTGTGCTGGAGCTTTTCTCCCCATGACTATTATCTACCATTTTGTATAATTATTTAGCAATCTTGTGTATGTACCCAATTTTTCTGTACTGGAGCTTTTCTCCCCAGGACTCCATTGAAAACGGGTTCTTTTTGGCCCAATGGACTATCCTGGTAAATCAACTGCAAATAAAATAAAATAAATAAAAAATTATGGTAGTGGAGTCTTTGATCATCATTCATGCGGACATGGTGTCCCTCAGGACCAGTCCCTCTTTCATGCCCAAGGTGGTATCCAGTGTGGCCCTTAATCAGTCCATTCATTTGCCAACCTTCTTTCCTAATCCACAGAAAAAAGGGGAATGGATACTGCACTCCTTAGATGTGCACAGACAACTTTGATTCTACTTCGACAGGACCAAACATCAATGGAAATCTGAACTGTTGGTGTCATTTGCTGCAGGGACAGAGGGGAAGGCTATTTCAAAGCAAACCATTTCCAAGTGGATAAGCCATTGCATTCATTTCTGCTACAAGCACCATGGAAAACCTATCCCACAGGGGATCAGACCACACTCAACCAGGGCTGCATCTACCTCTACAGCCTTTCTCAGAGACATCCCTACCAGGAACATCCTAGAATTTGCTACCTGGAGTTCTGTACATACTTTCACCAAGCATTACCATCTGCCAATTTTCTCTAAATCCAGAGCTGGCTTTACCACTGCAGTCTTGTAGGGCCTTATAGCTGGCCCTAATGCTATCTAAATTCCTCCTCCCATCCTTAGCTTTGGGAATCTACCCAAATGTGTGGTGACTGCAACAGTGAAACATGAAGAACATAGTACATTTGTGTACACTTACCATAAATGTAGGTGTTAGAGTGTATTCACTGTTGCAGTCCTGGTTACCCTCCCTCCAGCCCCCTTACTTCTTTTGGCTATACCTCTACTCTCCTTTACAATGCTCAAAAGCATTTTGGTGTATTTGCTTTTTTGTTGGAGATATAACCTTGCATATTTATAGATTTAATTGTTTCCCATTAGTGGGGCACCTGACATCTGGGGCAAGAAAAACTGATGTAATGGCGTCGGCTGCATGTTTTATACCCATGACGTCACGGAAGAAGGGACAGCAACTAATGCAGGACCCAAGACTATGTTAATCAGGCCGACTGAGGGCTACTGCAAGCTGATAGCCCAAATTTGATGACTGCAACAGGGAATACACTCTAACATCTACATTTATGGTAAGTGTACACAACTGTGCTTTTGGCTCCTACCTTGATTTCCGGTCTAATGTATTCTGGTCTGGGAGTTCCTTTGGCTCCACCTTCTTTTTCGTCAGATCCAGGAATTTCTTTGAACCAGGTGTGGGGGACCTTTGAGATTATTTGGAGAGTATTGTCTCCACAGACACAGGCTACTCAGGAACTTCCTCCCTCCTTTTAGCTGCTGCCTTCATCTGCTCATGTTATCCAACCACAGGGACACAGACTCAAGGCCTCAGGATATCCCACAAGGGAATTCCCCTCTTCTGACACTTCCCCAGATTACCCCGCTGAGGAACTCCCTTGGAAGAGAAGTTGCAAGTAGAAGCACCTGGACTCACCAAAGGAGTCAGTCACTTCAGACACTAACCTCGATGAGGCAGAACAGTCCCCCTGGTCACCACCTGAACATGTCTCCTTAGGAGACATCTTAGAAATGTTGCAACGGAAATGTGGCTGGCAGTCCAGCTCCCCTTCTTATTGGGGAGTCACTCTATCTGAAGGCCTTTGGGTCTCTATCTTTCACCTCTTGGGTGACTCTGCCTTCTGATGAGCTTTTTGATTTAGTCTCTCGGAAGACATGGGAGACCCCAGATACCATGGAGCCCACTCCTAGGAGGCCAAATAAGTATATTACTTCCCCAAAAGGCAAAACCTTTCTATCCAAGGCAGTAGCAGTAGATGCCATGGTCGTGGTGGAGGCCACTAAAAAGGAACTCTCTGAAACAAGTTCCTGTATCCATCCTACTATAAAGATTATAGGACTATGGATCAATATGGGAAGCATGTGTTCTCTTCAGTGACTTTTGCTCTTCAGTCACTGAACTAGCTGTGCCATGTCACGAGTCTGCAGATGGATCTCTTAAAAGAACTGTCAGATACCTTTCAAACAGCTGTAGCTGATGGACTCACAGATAAGGTAGCCTCACAGCGAAGCACTACCCTCTCAAGAGGGCAAGACTTTATCTGCTGTTGGAGTACGTTTTTTCACTCCTTCTACACCCTTTCCCAAAGGACAGAGAGGTAGTGGAAAGATGTAGTTCAAGAAATCTCAAAGGTCTTTCCCAGATGCACAAGGTGAAAGTTCCACCAAGGGGAACAATAATGGAAGACGCCAACCATGCCACAGAGGAGGCCCGCAAAATCAGGGCTCTAGAGAAACTTTTTTTGGAAAGCCCTTTCAGTGCTTCTGAAGGAAGGCCCAATTGTCCACCTTTGGACACCATATGTGCTGCAGCCACATGGGCAGGCCCTCATACCTTTATTACTCATTACAAAGTAGATTTGCCGTTCAAGAGTCAGGCCTCCTTTGGGTCTATGGTTCTGAGGATTATTCTCCCATGAGCCACCTAAGATTTATGTAGATAGGGACGCCGTCTCCTCAGAGAAAATAAAGGCGAGATTGGACAACATCACATAAAGAAGTAATGGACTCACCATAATGTTCTGTGTGTGTTGTCCAGCTCTGCCTTTACTTTATTCTCACAACCCACCCAGCTTCTCCCTACCTCTGCTCCTGGTAGACCAGGTTCTACTAATTGGCCTAGTATGAACTCCATGATTTCAGAAATGGCTTCTTCATATCTGCTAATTTGGATACGACTCTTAACATCTTCCTTTCTCAAGAATATATTTTTTTCTAACAGCAAACAAGATCTGAGGTAATTGCGAGGTGCATTGTGGGAGAGGGAGAGTGCCCACAAGCTTGTAGAAGGCTTTGAGCTTTGAATCCGACAACATCGGTGAGAATAAAGGTGGAGATGGACAACACACATGGAACGTTATGGTGAGTACTTAACTTCTTTTTTAGGTCACCACAAAGAACACTGCACAGATATGGTATGTGAACAAACAGGTTGTAACCCTTTCCAGTTTTGATAACTAGCAATGCTGATTTAGGGAAGTAGCTTTGTCTCAGGACATGTTAGTGCAAACATTTTACCTCTCTTCTCATATGAGCACTGTGGCTGATTATTTCAGTGAAGGAATGTCACTGTCTAGTAAATTGAAGCTTAGCAGTGCAGTATTTACCGAAACCGTAGTAGTATGGAGACAGACTGTGAGTTCTTATTTCTGGCTGAAGTGCCCTTTACTTTCCCCATTGTAGGAATGGCACACAGTCAAATGTTTCCACTGATGTTGCTTCAGGACTTCTAAATGTACTGCCATCCTATGTCTTCCCATTCTAAAGTTTCTCAGACTGACAGCATGGAGGATTTATTACTCAGGCATTTTCTGAGAATGCTTTGTCAGAAGAATATGAAGAGTCCTTAAACTGAAAAATTGTCACAGTAGAAATTCTTTTGGGTCATGCAGAAAGCTTGAACCTTTGATGTTCTTCGTGTTTCATTGTTGCAGTCATCACACTTGGGTTATCCTGCCAGGGGTAGCCGTCATTCGGCCCGAATACCAGAGGCTTAGTATTTCTGCGTCGGTTGTTGTCGCTCCAGGATTGACGTACAGTTGTCAGTGGTATAAAGACAGGCAGCTGACGCCATTACATCAGTCTTTCTTGCCAAGGAGCCTGAAGCAGAAGCGGTTCACACGAGTGCCGGTCGGCCGCTACCTGAGTTTTCATTTCTGGAATTGAAGTTGAAGACTTCTAAAACAAAGTACCCTGTTGGGGATCCTTTTTGCTTGCTCTAACAGATGTCAGAAAAGGTTAAAAATTGTCTCCCCTGTGGAAAGCAAATACCACACTGAGATTTCCATTCTTATTGCGTCACCTGTTTGGGCCCAGACCACGATGATGTTCATCGTGTTACACTGCTGCAGTCATTACATTTGGGTTATCCTGCCGTCACGCGGTTCCCCAGTCGGCCTGAGTTCCAAAGTCTTGGTTTAGCATCGGTTGCTGTCACCTTCTCCCTGACGTCAGTGCAACAGGGGTATATAAGATGCAGCCGACGCCATTTTCTTCAGTCTTTCTTGCCAAGTGGTGCCCGAAGCAAAAGCAGTTCCCAAGTGCCGGTCGGCCGACTCCTGAGATTTTCATTCCGAATCCAGAACCAAAGTCTTCTACAAAGCTAAGTACCCCGTTGGGGAAAGTTTTTCTTGCCTCAGACCAATGTCAGTAAAAGTTAATAACTGTATTTCTTGTGGGAAGCAAATACCTCATAAGGATTTCCATTCCTATTGTATCCCATGCCTAGGCCCAGACCACGACGTCACTGGTTGTCGGTTTTGTGCTAGGTTTAACAAGCACACTATTAAACGTCTGTTTGATTTTGCCCGACATTATTTTGGCAGAAAATTCAATTACAGCATGCTGTCGGAGCTTCCGACGACCGGAATACATAAAAAGCGCAAAGAAAAGGACAGGCATCCGAGGCCCAAAACTGATGATGAGGCCTCTTCTAGGCCAGTCACCGGTTCTCTGGTTTTCAGCGAGGCACCTTCGCAGCCCCTGACGACTGCTTCTGCAGAACCACAGGCCACCTCCGACTCCCACGTGGATCTGGCTGGGCCTTCGGATGCACAACTTTTTCAGCCTACCGAAACTAACCCTTCAGAGGGAACCGAAGTAGCTGAGCAATCCACAGCTTCAGAGGGTGTTTT
Source organism: Protopterus annectens (assembly GCF_019279795.1). Taxonomy (NCBI): domain Eukaryota; kingdom Metazoa; phylum Chordata; order Ceratodontiformes; family Protopteridae; genus Protopterus; species Protopterus annectens. The sequence goes on along the minus strand of NC_056748.1, from coordinate 427,401,376 downwards.
CAGACCTACACAGTTGAGCATTGAACCCTCTGCTAAGTCTAAGCCTCCCTTAAAAACAAAGAAACAAATACAGCATTCTCCAGGACAGGCCTCCATGCCTAAGAAACAAATGCTCAAAATGGCCGAAGACCTAATAACCCTGATCAGGGGTTCCCATCCCCCTCCTGATAAAAGGCCGAGACAGGATGCAGACTATGACTCATCCGACCAGGTGTCCATTTCTTCAGATTCATCCTCAGACCTAGGATATTCTTTACCCCCTTATGAGGATTCTGATGCTGAGAAATCAATTCCATCAGCCTCTCCGCCTGAGGACTACTCCTTTGGGGAAACCTTGCATACCATGAGGGAGCATTTCCATTGGGAAGGCCAGGATTACTCAGAATCCAAGAAAAGGCTCAGAGACTTCCTTTTATTACCTCAACACAGACCCCTTGCTATTCTGCCAGTGTTAGATATTATGGATGATGTGTATACTGAATGCAGCTTAAATCCTGACTCCTTGCCTCCAGCCCCATTTAATCCTGACAGATATTACAGAGTCCCTGACTCACACAAATTTCTGTATAAAAGCCCTGTTGCTGACCCTGAAACTATTTCTCAGGGACCCAAAGGGATTAAGGCCTCATCAGCAAAAAACCCAGTTCCCTCTCACAGAGATTCCAGAGCATTAGACAGATGGGGAAAGAAAGTATATACATCTGCAGCTTTAGCAATGAGAGCCTTAAATTGCCAGTTTCACATGCTAAAATATCAGCAATTTTTGATGCGTCAGTTGAAACAAAAAATGCTTCCAGATTCAGATCCTCCTAATTTTAAAGAAATGCAGGATTTATTGCATGCAGCTGAACAAGTGGGAAAACATACTTTGCAATGTGGTTTTGATTCTTTAGCGGCCTCCTGTAGAGCAGCTGTTACAGGCTTTGTCATTAGAAGACATGCTTGGTTAAAAGAAAATACGTTACCAGATCATGTTAAAGCAAAATTATTGGATGCACCTTTGCAGCAGGATGTGTTGTTTGGAGTTAAGGCAGAAGAGATATTAAAGAAGATGGAGGATAAAGCAAAATCTATGCAAACGGTGAAGGATTTCTTACAGGTTCAGCCTCCTCGATTTAGCAGAAATTGGCCAACAAAGAATTGGTCCTTTCCAGTTACAGACAGACCTCAAAGGGGCAGATACAGACGTCCAAGAGGTAGAGGTCAACTACAAGGTCCTTACAGGCCTCGACAATGGGGTGCACCAGGCCAGAAAGAAGGGGAAGACATGCCCCAACCGTATAAAAAGCAGCCTCAATGACTTCCCACTACGACTGCCAAACATCTCTCTCTTGGCAGCCCCCTTAGGAGGAAAACTGGCACTTTTTTATCATAATTGGCATTGGATCACCAAAGACAAATGGGTTCTCAGCATTGTATCTCAAGGTTACAGGTTCCACTTTCACACACTGCCAAGGTTAAAAGGAATGCCAAATCTGCCACCAAATCAATGGGCAGAGGCTCAAAAACAAATTACAGCACTCAGACATGAGAGCTATTCAAAAGGTACCACCACAGGAACAAGGACAAGGATTTCACTCAAGACTCTTTCTGGTTCCCATAAAGGACAGCCTGGAGGCCCATTCTGGATCTTTCTTCTCTAAACACTTACCTGGATGTTCCGAAATTCAAAATGTTGACACTACAGCAGCTTCTTCCCATGCTGGGCAAGAAAGCTTGGCTTGTGACCTTGGACCTCAAGGAGGCATACTTGCATGTCCCTATCCGACAAAACTTCAGAAGATACCTCAGATTCATAGCTGGTTTAATGCACTATCAATTCTTTGCACTGCCCTTTGGCTTATCTACTGCGCCCAGGGTCTTCACAAAGTGCCTGACACCAGTAATTACATTTTGCAGACATAAATGAATTCAAATTTATACGTACCTGGACGACTGCCTGATTCAAGCAGAGAACAAGGACATTCTTCTAAAGCATCTGGCGTTCGTAAAAAAGTTAAGTTGCCTGGGGTACACGGTAAATTAAAAGAAATCAAAACTAGTGCACTCACAAGAGAGAATATTACTGGGTGCCAGCTTGAACACAATGGCCCAGATGGCTTATCTCATGCTAGACAAACAAGGACAACTGACTCAATACTTTCAATTGATGGCAACAGAGACCCAACTCCCTGCAAGAAAAATTCTGCAGGCCTTGGGTTACATAGCATCTTGCATACTACTAATTCCATATGCCAGACTGCATTTGAGGAAACTACAATGGTACCTAAAGAGTGTATGGTCTCAACACTGTCAAAGTTTGGAAACCGTTATACAACTAATTCCTTGCCTTCAACAGGAGTTTCGATGGTGGGCTCAAGCTTGTCACCTCAACAAGGGACAGCCTTTTACTCAACCCACAGCCAGGCAAACACTGACAACAGATGCATCGGATTACGCCTGGGGAGTGCACATGGCAGGAAAATGTATTCAGGGCGAGTGGCCCGCAGAACAAGGGCATGTTCACATCAGTCAAAAAGAGATACTAGCTGTACAAAATACCCTTATAGCTTTCAAGGACCTGCTGCATCCGGGACAACTATTACTAAAGACAGACAACACCACAGATGTTCATCATGTTTCACTGTTGCAGTCATGACTGTAGGGTTCTCCCCTGCTGGCAGGCAGTTCTCGGTCGGCCAGAATTCCAAAGTCTGGGTCCGACGTCGGCTGTTCAGCCATGCTCCCTGACGTCCGAGCGCCAGGAGTATAAAGCTGACAGCCGACGCCATGTTCTCCAGTCATTCTTGCCGTGCGGTGATAGCAGATGTCCTTCAAGAATGCAACTGCAGTCCTGACATATGGGTTGTCCTGCCTCAGGCAGCCCTTCGGTCGGTTGGATTCCAAAGTCTGGGTCCGGCGTCAGCTGATGTCGCCTCTTCCCCGACGCCAGAGTGGCTGGGGTATAAAAGCATCAGCCAACGCCATCTTCAGTCTTTCTTGCCGCGCGGTGCCCGAAGCAGAAGCAGTTCGCAAGTGCCGGTCGGCCAGCTCCTGTGTTTTCAGATACCAAAGTCATCAAAAAGCTAAGTACCCCGTTGCGGAACCTTTACTTGCCTCAGCCGATGTCAGATAAAACTGCAAAAGTTAATAATTGCTTGTCTTGTGGTAAACAAATACCTCATAAGGACTTCCATTCTTACTGCCTTCCCTGCCTCGGCCCAGACCACGACGTCTCGGCCTGTGCTGCCTGTGCTTGCTTCAATAAGCGCACACTTAGGCGCCGGGAAGAATTTGCTGAAGACTTTTTTGGGGGAAATTACTCCTATATCATGCCATCGGAACTACCGACAGCACATATTTCCAAAAAAACGGAAGGACCGGGACCGACATTCGCGGCCCGCAACTTCCACCGACACCACGCTGAAGCCTACCACGAGTGCATCGGTCTCTTCGGAGGCGGTAATTCAACCGCTCCAGGCCGATGACACCGCTTTACCGCACACTTCGGTCCCGGAGGCCACCCCGGTGCGGTTGTTGATTTTCCTCCTGAAGCCGAAGCCCAAGATTTGCCTGACACCATACCGGTGGACAAAGTTACTCCAGCATGTGGGGCAGCTAGGCCTCCTGTGTCTATGTCCATCAAGGCCTACACATGTGCTAAGGCTGCCAGCCAGGCTAAGTCTCACCCTCCTAAATCTTTTTCACAGGGTCCCACTTCTGATAAACAGATCATGACTTTAGCTGCAGATCTAATTTCTTTAATCAGGGGCTCTCATGCTCATCCAGACAGAGGTTCTCAGCCGCCTTCAGACAAAAGGCCTAGGGTTGAGCAGGCAGATACCCTTTCCTCAGATGAAGCCTCTGGTGAGTCAGGCCATTCAGATTCCCAGGAAGAATCCTTCCCTGCCTACGAGGATTCTGATGCTGATGAATCCATTCCCTCTGCCTCTCCTCCTGAGGATATTTCTTTCGGGGAAATTCTCCACTCCATGAGAGAGCATTTTCAGTGGCAGGGCCAGGATTTCTCCGACTCCAGGAAAAAGCTTCGGACTTTCCTTAAGTTACCCCAGCACAGGCCTTTAGCTATACCCCCAGTGTTAGATGTATTGGATGATGTGTACTCAGACTCCAGTACTTCTCCTGATTCTCTCCCTCCTGCTCATGTCAAGCCAGACAGATATTACAGGGTTCCTGAAACTCATAAACATCTCTTTAAGGCCCACTCTGTTGATCTAGAAACTATTTCTCAGGGGCCCAAAGGAGTGGCCACTTCCACGGACAAAAATCCTTTGCCCGCAGACAGGGAATCTAGGTCCCTGGAGAGGTGGGGTAAAAAAGTTTATACCTCAACCACCCTTGCCATGAGGGCACTTAACTGTCTTTTTCATATGTTTCAGTATCAGGATTTCTTGATGGATGATTTGCAGAAAAAGTTAGCCTCTCCTGAGCCTTTAGATAGAAAGGCCTTGCAGGATTTGGTTCATAATACTCAGCAGGTTAGCAATCATTTTCTTCAGTGTGGTTATGATGCATTGGAAGCTTCATGTAGGGCAGCTATGACAGGGGCCGTCATACGTAGACATGCTTGGTTGAAAGAACAGACATTGCCAGATCATGTTAAAGTAAAGCTTCTAGATGCACCTCTGGAAAAACACAAGCTATTTGGTGCTAATGCACAGGGTGTGTTGAAATCAATTGAGGAAAAGGCTAAATCAGTACAAACAGTCAAAGATTTCCTCCAGGTTCAGCCACCAAGGTTCAGCAGGATTTGGCCTTCGAAGAATTGGTCCTTTCCAGACACTGACAAGTTCCAAAGGGGAAGAAACAGGCGTGCTCGAGGTTGAGGGCAGTACCGAGGCTCCTACAGGGGCCGCCAATGGCAACCAACTAATCAGAGAAGTGGCGCAGGGACTTCTACTGCTCCACAGGGACAATCACAATGACTTGACTTTGACACCGCCGACCAAGGCACAAAGAGAAGCACCTTTAGGCGGAAAATTATCTTTATTTTCAAAATATTGGCACGTTTTTACAAAGGACAAATGGATTTTGGACATAATAGACAAAGGTTACCGGTTCCACTTCCATACCTTACCAACAAGACAAGGCATGCCAAACCTGCCACAAAATCAAAGGGCAGAGGCACTCATACAAGTTTCAAAGCTGCTACAGATCAAAGCAATAGAAAAGGTTCCTCCTCAGGAACAAGGTCAGGGATTCTACTCAAGACTGTTCCTTGTTCCAAGAAAAGAAAAGCAATGGAGACCTATACTGGACTTGTCCGCTCTAAACACTTTTCTCATTGTGCCAAAATTCAAAATGCTGACGTTACAGCAACTTCTTCCCATGCTGGGCAAGGGGTCTTGGCTGGTTACTCTGGACCTCAAGGAGGCATACCTGCATGTCCCAATCAGACACAGCTGCAGAAGATACCTCAGATTTCTTGCAGGGTCAGAGCATTATCAATTCTCAGCATTGCCTTTTGGCTTATCTACTGCACCCAAGAGTATTCACGAAATGCCTGGCATCAGTAATTGCACATTGCAGACTTCAGGGGATACAAATATACCCTTACCTGGACGACTCCCTTATACAAGCAGACAGCAAGCAAGCCTTGATAAGAAACTTGGACTATGTCATTCACTTACTACAGGCTTTGGGATACACAGTCAACATTCAAAAATCAAGACTACTGCCATCCCAACAAATAATTTTTCTAGGAGCCAAACTGGACACAAACTCACAAATGGCTTTCCTCACAGAAGAAAAACAAGAACAATTACCAGATTACTTCAAAAGCCTAGCAAAGTACACCCAGATGACTGCAAGGAAAATCCTGCAGGCCCTGGGTTTCATGGCATCTTGCATTCTTCTGATTCCACTGGCAAGACTGCACATGAGAAAACTACAATGGTCCCTACAAAGTTTATGGTCTCAACACAGCCACAACTTAGAAGCAATTATTCCACTCATTCCATGTCTACAAAAGGAATTTTTGTGGTGGGCACAAGCAAGACAGCTAAACAAAGGCATGTCTTTCAACAAACCTCAAGCAAGCCAAACCATTACAACAGACGCCTCAGATCATGGATGGGGGGCGCACATGGAGGGCAGATGCATTCAAGGGCAGTGGGCACCCCGGGAATTGCATCTGCACATCAATCAAAAAGAGATGTTGGCAGTGATTCATGCAATCGAGGCCTTCGGAAAATTTCTTCAGCAAGGTCATCTGCTAATAAAGACAGACAACACCACTGTTATGTGGTACATAAACAAACAGGGAGGCACCCATTCTTACCCCCTCTGCAGACTAACAATGGCTCTTTGGGAAAAGTCCCTGAAACTGAACATACAGTTGCAATCCCAGTTTGTTCCAGGCAAGGACAATGTTCTGGCGGACAGTCTAAGCAGAAACATTATGGACCCGCACGAATAGATGTTGCATCCAGACATTTTTTCACAAATAACTCATGCATGGGGAAGGCGGAACATAGATCTCTTTGCCTCACACCTCAATCATCATCTGAAGAAGTTCTGCTCAAGGACACACCATCCTCAAGCCTGGAGAATGGATGCTCTCTCCTTCAGCTGGAATTCTCTAACAATCTATGCATTCCCACCTCTACCATTAATGACCAAGGTGTTACTGAAGATCAAAGCAGAACAACCGAAAGGCATTTTGATAGCTCCAGACTGGCCAAGACAGCACTGGTATCCATTACTAAGGAGCATAACTCGCACCAAGCCGTGGCCCCTGCCTCAATGGCTTCTGCTTATAACTCAGCACAATTACAGGACTGTTCATCCCAACCTGCAAACATTGCAACTGACAGCTTGGAGGGTTCCATGACTTCTCCCCATATCTCTCTCCAAAAAAGTTCAAGAGATCTTACTGGAAGCACGCAGGCCTTTCACCAGAAAAACTTATTCAGCCAAATGGAAGAGATTCAACATCTGGAATGCCAACAAGGGTCAGGATGGATCAGTAATGAGCATCCCACAGATACTAGAATACTTGGCAGAAATGCTTCACAATGGCCTTTCATATTCTTCCATAAAAATACACGCTTCAGCAATTTCAGCAAAATACAACTGTGATCCACCTGTGTTTTCACATCTTTTGCGAAGACAGTTTCTAAGAGGGATAAAGAATATCAAACCTCCAAGAAAACCACCAGTGCCTGCATGGGACCTCAACTTCGTCTTGGGAAAAAAAAAGTAACTCTTCCTCCTTTTGAGCCAGCAGCATCTTCAGAATTGCAATTTCTCTCCTGGAAAACAGTTTTCCTGTTTGCAATTACTTCACCAAGAAGAGTCTCTGAGATACAGGCCCTCATGGCAGTACCTCCATTTCTCATTTTCCATCAGGACAGAGTCTCTTTAAGAACCAATCCTTCATTCATGCCAAAAGTGATATCCAGGGTTTCTCTAAATCAAGCAATTCACCTGCCTACTTTCTTTCCCAATCCTCAAAATAAAGGAGAAAAGCTTCTGCACACTTTGGACATACACAGACAATTGCGCTACTACTTGGACAGAACAAAGGCCAACAGAAAGTCTGACCAACTATTTGTAGCTTACGCTGCTGGAGTACAAGGAAAGGCAATTTCCAAACAAACACTTTCAAAATGGATTGGAGCCTGCATTAGATTCTGCTACTCTTTCCATGGAAAAGGTGTGCCAGCCAATATCAGGCCACACTCCACCAGAGCTACAGCCACCTCCACAGCCTTTCTAAGAGGGGTGGCTACAAAGGACATTCTAGAAGCTGCTACATGGAGCTCCGTGCATACATTTTCCAAACATTACAACCTGCCTTTATATTCCAGATCCCGAGCAGGCTTTGCTTCTGCAGTCCTGCAGGGCATTTTAGCTACACCATCCTTATCTTAGATCCTACCACCCCCAGCTTGGCTATGGTATTCAACCCATATGTCAGGACTGCAGTTGCATTCTTGAAGGACATAGTACAGTTTTGTAGTACAGTTTTGTACCTACCATAAATGTAGATGTCCGATAGATATGCAACTGCAGTCATGATGTCCTTCAAGGATGCATCTGCAGTCATCACATATGGGTTGTCCTGCCTCAGGCAGCCCATCGGTCGGCCGGATTCCAAAGTCTGGGTCCGGCGTCGGCTGATGTCGCCCCTTCCCCGACGTCACAACGCCAGGGGTATAAAAGCGTCAGCCGACGCCATCTTCCTCCGTCTTTCTTGCCGCGTAGTGCCCGAAGCAGAAGCAGTTCACAAGTGCTGGTCGGCAAGCTCCTGTAATTTCGCTATCCGAAGACTTCAAAAGCTAAGTACCCCGTTGGGGACTCTTTCTTGCCTCAGCCGATGTCAGAAAAAGTTAATTGTTTAACGTGTGGGAAACAAATACCTCATAAGGATTTCCACTCTTATTGTCTTCCTTGCTTAGGCCCAGACCACGACATCTCGGCCTGCTCTGCCTGCGCTTCCTTCAACCGACGCACTCTTAGACGTCGGTCGGAGTTCGCAGAAGAGTTTTTTGGGGATAGTTTTGCTTACAAAATGCCGTCGGAAACCCCGACATCTCATTTAATTAAGAAACGGAAAGACAAGGACCGACACACGCGGGCCGCGGTTTCGGCTGAAACCGCGGCTAGGCCTACCGTGAGTGTCTCGGTCTCGGCTGATACAGAGTCCTTGGAACTTCCGAACCCTGAAATAATACAACCGACAGCCTCGGTCCCGGAGGCTCCTACCGAGTCGGTTACAGAATTGCCTTCCGAAACTGGTGTATTGGAATCTTCCGACACCATACCTTTAGATAAAGCTACACCAGCACGTGGTGCAGCCAGGCCTCCTGCATCCATGTCTATTAAGGCCTTCACCAGGGCTAAAGCTGCAAAACACACTAAAGCCATGCCTCCCAGAGTAATTCCTCAGGGACCTTCTTCTAGTTCACAGATTTTAACTTTAGCAGAGGACCTGATCTCCTTAATTAGGGGCTCTCAGCCTCATCCGGACAGGGGCACCCAACCCCCTCTAGACAAAAGGCCCAGGATGGATTCCCCATCCCCTTTCCTCAGAGGAGGCCTCTGTTGGCTCGGATCACTCAGACTACCAGGAGGAGGCTTATTCGGCCTACGAGGATTCGGATGCAGAGGAATCTATTCCCTCAGCCTCTCCTCCTGAAGAGCTTTCCTTTGGGGAGACCCTTCACACTATGAGAGAGCATTTCAAATGGCAGGGCCAGGAATATTCTGATTCCAGGAAAAGACTAAGAACTTTTCTTCATTTACCTCAGCATAGACCTTTGGCTATTCCTCCTGTTTTAAATGTGATTGATGATGTATATTCTGACTTTAGTATGACCCCTGACACTCTGCCTCCGGCCCCTGTTAAGCCTGATAGGTATTACAGGGTCCCGGACACACATCATTTTCTTTATAAGGCCCACTCTGCTGACCCTGAAACTATTTCACAGGGCCCTAAAGGGGTTGCAGCTGTTACTACTAAGAACCCACTCCCCTCTGCAAAGGAGTCCAGGGCATTAGAGAGATGGGGTAAAAAAGTGTATACTTCTGCAACTCTTGCTATGAGGGCATTAAATTGTCAATTTCACATGATACAGTATCAAGAGTATTTGTTAGAAGAAATGCATAAGAAATTGTCTTCTTCTGAACCCCTTGACCGTAAATCCCTTCAGGATCTGGTACATAATTCCCAGCAGGTTAGCAACCATTTCTTGCCGTGTGGTTATGATGCATTGGAAGCTTCATGTAGGTCAGCAATGACAGGTGTTGTCATACGCAGGCATGCTTGGCTGAAGGAACAATCCCTGCCAGAACATGTTAAAGCTAAGCTTTTGGATGCTCCACTGGAAAAGCAGAAGTTATATGGTTCCACTGCTCAAGACGTCCTAAAGAAATTTGAGGAAAAGGCAAAATCTGTACAAACAGTTAAGGATTTTCTTCAAGTCCAACCACCTAGATTCAGCAGAAACTGGCCTTCCAAGAATTGGTCCTTTCCGGACACAGAAAGATTTCAAAGGGGCAGAAGCAGGCGTGCCAGAGGTAGAGGCCAAGCTAGGGGCTCCTACAGAGGCCGTCAATGGCAACCTCCAATCCAGACAGGCAGTTCAGGATCTGCAACTGCTGCACAAGGACAAACTCAATGACTCTGCTTTGACTCAGGCAACCAGAGCTCAATTAGAAGCACCTCTGGGCAGAAAGCTTTCTTTATTCTCAAGAAATTGGCACAACATTACAAGAGACAAATGGACACTCCAAATAATAGACAATGGATACAGGTTCCATTTCCACACATTGCCAAAAAGAAAAGGCATACCAGGTCTGCCACCAAATCAAAGGACAGAGGCTTTGAAACAAATCTCAAACTTATTACAAATGAAAGCCATAGAAAAAGTTCCTATTTCAGAACAAGGCCAAGGATTTTACTCCAAACTATTCCTTGTTCCAAGAAAAGAGCATCAATGGAGACCTATCCTCGACTTGTCCGTACTGAACACTTATCTCATTGTGCCAAAATTCAAAATGCTGACTCTACAGCAACTCCTTCCCATGCTGGGCAAGGGGTCTTGGCTGGTTACTCTAGACCTCAAGGAGGCATACCTGCATGTCCCTATCAGACAAAGTTGCAGAAGATACCTCAGATTTCTTGCAGGGTCAGAGCATTATCAATTCTCAGCATTGCCCTTTGGCTTATCTACCGTGCCCAGAGTATTCACCAAATGCCTGGCATCAGTAATAGCACACTGCAGACTCCAGGGGATTCAAATCTACCCATATCTGGACGATTTCCTTATACAAACGGACAACCAACAAACTCTGATAAAGGACTTAAATTATGCCATCAATCTTCTGCAGGCCTTGGGATATACAGTCAACATGCAGAAATCAAGACTTGTTCCATCCCAAAGAATCACCTTTCTGGGTGATGATCTAGATACAACCACCCAAATGGCTTATCTCACAGAAGAAAAACAAAGTCAACTACCGGATTACTTCAAGAATCTGACAAGACAAACTCAGCTGACTGCAAGGAAAATCCTGCAGGCCCTGGGTTACATGGCATCCTGTATTCTTTTGATTCCACAAGCAAGGCTACATATGAGAAAGCTACTGTGGTACCTAAGGAGTTTATAGACTCAGCACAGTCACAGTTTGGAAACTTTAATCCCACTCATCCCATGCCTTCACATGGAATTTCTGTGGTGGGCTCAGGCCAGCCAGTCCAACAGAGGGCTGCCCTTCACAAAGCCAAAAACCTCCCAAACTATTACAACAGACGCTTCAGACCTAGGTTGGGGAGCACACATGGAGGGCAGTTATCCAAGGACAGTGGTCACGAAAGGAGCTGCGCATGCACATAAATCAAAAAGAAATGCTAGCAGTGATACATGCAATCGAGGCCTTCAAACTCTTTCTGCATCAAGGCCATCTACTAATAAGAAGAAACCAAGGCACGCACGTAGGACTATTGGTGCACGGTCCAAACCATGAATAGTCAGACAAAAAAGAGAGAGACCAGCACTCGACGGCAGCAGGATAAAAGATGTATTTATTTTAGGTTGCAAAAGTCAACCTAACTAAATATGCACAAACCGGTTTCGGCTGTTAAAGCCTTTTTCAATGTGACTTGTACACAAACATAAGATTAACAAAAACCCATATTACATCCTGGTTCTTCATTTATACCCACAACTTAAAGTGGTATTACCCATTTCATTTTTGTATACAGAGTACTTATGCAGTTGTTATATTGAAATATCATTGAACTGATTTTACTTTTTATACATATTGAAACATATTTGGTGACCCTATTGTTTGCATGCTTTTTACTTACATACTTATTTAAAATATGTTATAAAGCATGTTTTTGGCCCATGTTGATTAAACATATTTTGTAAACATATTTTAAACCCCTGATAATGCCATTACTTAATGGGGCTGCTGTAAACTGTAGCCCTAAATCATTACATATTTATATCATACTTAAAGGCAAAAATCAGATAATATGCATATAAATAATGTGTGATTTATTATAATAAAGCATATTATTGGTTTAACATAAATGTTTAATATTTATGACTTGTAATGTAAATATTGAATTGAAATGCGGACAAAGATCATATGATATACATTTAGCTATGAAAATATACACATATATATTTATATATATATATATATATATATATATATATCTATATGTATATATATATGTGTCCACATATATTTTGTGTTTTTGGCCAGTTATTGGCTCTCTTAATTTAATCTATTGTATGTATAAATAGACTGATTGGATATTTACCTGCCTACTATTCATACTGTTATATGATAATGCCTATATCATGTAGGGCACCATAGGACTATCCCTCATGTACTTGGTATTCGTTTAATCCTGGCTTAAAAAAAGCCCCAAGGGTGGTAATCCACTTGTTCTCCATAATATTGAGCTTAGTGTGCCACCCCATCTTGAAATTCCTATGTAATTGTATTTTGTCTATGATGGTGAACCTGAATGATACTCCTGTATGTTGTTGAGTGTGTTTGTATAGAGCATTGGTTATTTTTCTATTTCTGATTGAACTCAAATGTTCGCTAATCCTGATTCTGATAGGTCTAGAAGTCTGCCCAACATAGAAAGCAGAACAAGAGCATTGAGCCAAATATATTACCCAATCTGAACTGCAATTTCCAAAAATGTTTATATTAAATACATTTGGTGTATTTTTACTGGTGAATTCTTTGGTTTTCCAAATGTACTGGCATAAACTGCAGTGTCCACATGGGTAACAACCAACTAAAGCATCCCCAAATAATGTGGTTTGATGTTTAATACCTGGTGTAAACCTTTTATAGTGTGTTAACTGTGACTGAATTGTGCGTCCCCTGCGATAAGAAAAAGCGCAGGTTTCAGGAAGGATATCATAAAGAAATGCATTTGACTGTAATATATTCCAATGTTTATTAACAATTTGTCTGAACCAGGTTGTATTATTGCCATACATGGTGACTAATCTGATTGGTTGCCTACCCTGCTTAGAAACTTCCCTGGATCTATTATATTTGAGAAGATCATGTCTGCTCTTGGTTTCTACCTGTTTGGCTGTTTTGTTTAATTGATTGAAATTGTATCCTCTGTCCACAAATCTGGTTGTTAATTCTTGTGTTTGACTGGAATATTCTGTTGTAGTTTGAACAAATCCTTTTCAGGTGCAGGTATTGTGATTTGGGGATGTTATTGATAATGTGGCGGGGATGAGAACTAGTTGCATGGAGAATGGTGTTGTATTGTGGAAATGTTCTGTGTATTGTTGCTAAAGTGTGGTCCGATAATCTTTTAATAGCCACATCTAGAAATACCATCTCATTATATCCAATGTTGACCATAAATTGTATGTCAAATGGGTTGTTGTTGAGATAATCCACAAATGTAGATAGTACCTCCTTGCTACCCCGCCACACCAACCAACAATCATCCAAGTACCTGCGCCAAATGTCCATATATTCTATGTAAATATTCCGCTGAGCATCATATATGAAGGTTAGTTCATAATACCCCATAAATAAATCCGCATAAATTGGGGCAAAAGATGCCCCCATAGCTGTACCTTTAATTTGCCAAAAGGGGTTACCTTCAAAATAAAAGATGTTTTTTTGCAATACAAATTCGGTTAACTTGATCAAAAAGTTGTTAAATCCAGTGGAGTATAAATTTGATTCTTTTAACCAATGTGTAACTGCCAAAATGCCAGCTTTATGTGGGATACTTGTATATAAAGATGTTATGTCTAATGTACATAACAGCCAGTCCTCGTCCAGTTGAGAATCTTCGATAATATTCAAGAATTGCGTTGTATCTTGGATACGTGATCTGATCATTGGCAATAGTGGTTTTAGATATTCAGTCAGAAAAGCAGATAAAGGTTCAGTAAGAGAACCACGACCTGACACTATCGGTCTACCTGGCGGGTTCATAAGATCTTTGTGTCTTAGGTATTAAGTAGAGATATTGTGGCATCTGTTCTGAGACTTTAAGTTGATTAGCCACTTGTAAAGTGATGATATCTTCTTCCACGGCTAAATCTATAAATGAATCTATATCTGTTTTGAAATTATGAATTGGATCCACTACCATCTTTATATGGAACTGAGTTTGGGATAACTGTTTCAATGCCTCTGCCTTATATTTTGAGTGGTCCATAACCACAATACCTCCACCTTTATCTGCAGATGTAATCACAATATTTCTGTTTTGTTGTAATTGCTTAAGAGCCTCACGTTCTTGTTGATTAAGATTGTTGCGACAACTGTCTGTATTTTTAGAAAAATGTAAATCTTTCAAAACACACGAATACCAAGTACATGAGGGATAGTCCTATGGTGCCCTACATGATATAGGCATTATCATATAACAGTATGAATAGTAGGCAGGTAAATATCCAATCAGTCTATTTATACATACAATAGATTAAGTTAAGAGAGCCAATAACTGGCCAAAAACACAAAATATATGTGGACACACATATATATATATATATATATATATATATATATATATATATATATATATAGATATATATATAGATATATATATAGATATAGATATAGATATAGATATATATATAAATATATAAATATATATGTGTATATTTTCATAGCTAAATGTATATCATATGATCTTTGTCCGCATTTCAATTCAATATTTACATTACAAGTCATAAATATTAAACATTTATGTTAAACCAATAATATGCTTTATTATAATAAATCACACATTATTTATATGCATATTATCTGATTTTTGCCTTTAAGTATGATATAAATATGTAATGATTTAGGGCTACAGTTTACAGCAGCCCCATTAAGTAATGGCATTATCAGGGGTTTAAAATATGTTTACAAAATATGTTTAATCAACATGGGCCAAAAACATGCTTTATAACATATTTTAAATAAATATGTAAGTAAAAAGCATGCAAACAATAGGGTCACCAAATATGTTTTAATATGTATAAAAAGTAAAATCAGTTCAATGATATTTCAATATAACAACTGCATAAGTACTCTGTATACAAAAATGAAATGGGTAATACCACTTTAAGTTGTGGGTATAAATGAAGAACCAGGATGTAATATGGGTTTTTGTTAATCTTATGTTTGTGTACAAGTCACATTGAAAAAGGCTTTAACAGCCGAAACCGGTTTGTGCATATTTAGTTAGGTTGACTTTTGCAACCTAAAATAAATACATCTTTTATCCTGCTGCCGTCGAGTGCTGGTCCCTCTCTTTTTTGTCCATCTACTAATAAGGACAGACAACACCACAGTTATGTGGTACATAAACAAGCAAGGAGGTACCCATTCTTACCCTCTGTGCAGACTGGCAATGAATCTATAGGATCTTTCCTTGAAACTCAATATACAGCTACAAGCTCAGTTTGTGCCAGGGAAGGACAATATACTGGCGGACAGCTTAATCAGAAATATCATGGATGCACACGAATGGATGCTGCACCCAGACATTTTCCAACAGATAACACAATCTTGGGGGAGCCCGGACATAGATCTATTTGCATCCCCCCGCAATCATCAACTAAAGAAATTCTGCTCAAGGACATACCACCCACAAGCGTGGAAAGTGGACGCCCTCTCTTTCAGCTGGAGAAATCTGACAGTGTATGCATTTCCTCCTGTTCCATTAATGACCAAGGTGTTACTGAAGATCAGGGCAGAGCAGCCAAAAGTGATCCTGATAGCTCCGGACTGGCCAAGACAGCACTGGTACCCACTGCTAAGGAACTTGTCACGTACGAAGCCATGGGCCCCTACCTCTATGGCCACTTCTACTGACACAGCACAGCTACAAAACTCTACATACCAACCTGAAAACATTGCAACTAACAGCGTGGAGAATACCTTGACTCCTCCTCAGGAAAAGCTATCCCAGAGAGTAAAGAATATTTTTCTGGAAGCTCGCCGCCCTTCCACAAGGAAGGCATATTCAGCAAAATGGAAAAGATTTCTCATCTGGAACACCAGAAAGGGCCTAGATGCGACAATGATGAACATGGCACATATCCTGGAATATTTGGCAGAAATGTTTCACAATGGACTGTCTTACTCCTCTATTAAGATTCATGCTTCAGCAATTTCAGCAGAGTACAATACTGATCCTCCTGTGTTTTCTCATCCTCTCCTAAGACAGTTTCTAAGGGGAATCAAAAACATCAAACCTCCTAGGAAACCTCCTCTACCTGCTTGGGACCTTAACTACGTGTTGGAAAAACTAACACTGCCTCCATTTGAACCAGCAGCATCTGCAGATCTACAGTACCTCTCATGGAAGACTGCTTTCCTTCTGGCAATAACCTCAGCAAGAAGAGTTTCGGAATTGCAGGCCCTGATGGCAGTTCAGCCATTTATTATTTTCCATCAGGATAGAGTTTCATTAAGAACTAATCCTACTTTTATGCCAAAGGTGGTATCCAGGGTTTCACTGAATCAAACTATTCACTTGCCTACCTTCTTCCCAAATCCACAAAACAAAGGGGAGAAACTGCTGCACACCCTGGATATTCACAGACAGTTGTGCTACTACTTGGACAGAACTAAAGGTTTCAGAAAAACTGACCAGCTGCTGGTAGCATATGCTGCTGGTGCTCAAGGAAAAGCAATTTCCAAACAGACAATTTCAAAATGGATAGGAAATTGCATCCGCTTTTGTTACTCATTTCATGGAAAGGCTGTACCAGCTAACATTAGACCTCATGCTATGAGAGCCACAGCCACTTCCACAGCCTTCTTAAGAGGGGTGGCTACAAAAGACATTTTAGAAGCTGCCACATGGAGCTCCGTGCATACATTTGCCAAGCATTACAATTTACCTTTATATTCCAGATCCAGAGCAGGCTTTGCTATGGCTGTCCTGCAGGGTATCTTAGCTACACCATCCTTTTCCTAGTACCTCCACCCCCAGATTGGCTATGGTATTCTACCCATATGTGATGACTGCAGATGCATCCTTGAAGGACATAGTACAGTTTTGTACCTACCATAAATGTATATGTCCGATAGGTATGCATCTGCAGTCAGGTTTACCCTCCCTCCTTCCCCTCTGTGGTACTCCTAGGGTGCTTACCTCTCTATTAGCTAGCTGGGGGATCTATTATGGTGTATTTGTTTATATATGTGTGTATGTATATATATATATATATATATATATATATATATATATATATATATATATTTTTTTTCTTTTTTTGCAAATGTTTGGATTCTTTACTGCATTTTTCCAAATTTAGCCTTCCTAGAGGGCACCTGGCATCTGGGGCAAGAAAAACTGAGGAAGATGGCGTCGGCTGATGCTTTTATACCCCAGGCGTTGTGACATCGGGGAAGGGGCGACATCAGCCGACGCCGGACCCAGACTTTGGAATCCGGCTGACCGAAGGGCTGCCTGAGGCAGGACAACCCATATGTGATGACTGCAGATGCATACCTATCGGACATCTACATTTATGGTAGGTACAAAACTGTACTTTTTCCCTCCCTCCTACCCCTCTGTAATTCTCTTTTTTGGGTCCACTCCCCCTTTTTCAAATTAGCTGGGGATATCTGTTATGGTGTATCTGTTTATTACTGTTGTGCATGTCTGGAATTTTTATCCATTCTCTAAATTTAGCCTTTCTTGGAGGGCACCTGGCATCTGGGGCAAGAAACACTGAAGAAGATGGCGTCGGCTGATGCTTTTATACCCCAGCCGCTCTGACGTTGGGGAAGAGGCGACGTCAGCCGATGCCGGAACCAGACTTTGGAATCTGGCCGACCGAAGGGCTGCTTGAGGCAGGACAACCCATATGTCAGGACTGCAGTTGCATATCTATCAGACATCTACATTTATGGTAGGTACAAAACTGTACTTTCGCAAGTGCCGGTCGGCTGACTCTTGACAATTTTTTCTAATCAAACTTCAGTCTGAAGACTCTCTTCTTCTACTCAAAGCTAAGTACCCCGTTGGGGAAACTTTTTTCTTGCTCCAGTCCGATGTCAGAAAAAGTTAATAATTGTATTTCATGTGGGAAGCAAATACCTCATAAGGATTTTCATTCTTACTGTATTCCTTGCTTTGGCCCTGACCACGACTAGTTGTCGGTTTTGTGCCAGATTCAATCAACGTACTATTAAACGAAGGTACGATTTTGCTTTTCATTACTTCGGTAGGCGTTTTAATTACAAAATGTCGTCGGATACGGTTCCGGCTACCGGAGTTCATAAACGACGCAAGGACAAAGACAGGCCTCCGAGGTCCAAATCAGATGATATCGCACAAGTGGAGCCAGCTTCGGGTTCAGCCATCGTCAGTGAGGCGCTTTTGCAGCCCCTTTCATCAGCCATTTCGGAACCGATAGCCGAAACGGACTCCCACGAGGAGCCATTTAGGCCTTTGAATATTTCAGTTGGACCTTCGGACGGGTCCGGAGCCGCTGTGCAGGTACCGGCTTCTGAAGAGGTTTTCAGGCCTACACATCTTCTTATAAAGGCAAAGCCAAAGACTCCTTCCAAATAAAAGACTGCAACCCAGGCCTCTTCTGATCCGGCTCCCAAGTCTCAGAAGCAGTTACTTAAAATGGCGGAGGACTTACTTACTATGATTAGGGGTTCACATCCCCCTCCAGATAAAAGGCCAAGGCAGGAAGTTTATTATGACTCCTCTGATCAGGCTTCTGATGTTCATCGTGCATACAGCTGCAGTCATAACAGATGGGTTATCCTGCCGTCAGGCGGGTCCTCGGTCGGTCGTATTCCAAAGTCTAGGTCCGGCGTCGGTTGTCGTCGCTTCTTCCCTGACGTCAGTGCGGCAGGGGTATAAAAGAACCAGTCGACGCCATTTTCTTCAGTCTTTCTTGCCACGCGGTGCCCGAAGCAGAAGCAGTTCGCAAGTGCCGGTCGGCCAGCTCCTGAGATTACGAAAGTTTTTCAGCCGAAGTCTTCTTGAAAGCTAAGTACCCCGTTGGGGAAACTTTTCTTGCCTCAGACCGATGTCAGACAAAGTTAATAATTGCATTTCATGTGGGAAGCAAATACCGCATAAGGATTTCCATTCCTTCTGCATTCCTTGCTTAGGCCCAGACCACGACATCTCAGCCTGTCGTTTTTGTGCTAGATTCAACAAACGCACAATTAAGCGTCAGGCGGAGTTCGCCCAACACTATTTTGGTAAAAAATTTAATTACATTATGTCGTCGGATACTCCGACTCCAGTTTTGAGTAAAAGACGCAAAGATAAGGACCGACATATGAGGTCCGCGACTTCTACTGACACCACGCTAAAGCTGGCTACGCAGCCCCTGAGTACCGATGACGCTTCTTTAGCGGTGTCTTCTGTGCCCGAGGTCGCAGGCTCCTCTGCCCCCACCCCGACTACAGATACCGACGCCACTCTTGGCGGGAAACTCAGAGTTTGGACAGGCCTGCCACCTCTCAAGGTGTCTTCAGGCCTTCCTCTTTTTCCATTAAGGCTTTCACAAAATCTAAAGCAGCCATGAAAACTAAAAGACAAGCTCCACAGAGCCACTCTCAAGGCCCCATGCCTAAAAAACAGATGCTCAAAATGGCTGAGGATTTGATTACTCTTATCAGGGGTTCTCAACCCCTGTCGGACAAAAGGCCCAGATTGGAGGAAGACTACCCTTCCTCAGACCAGGCCTCTATTACCTCAGAACATTGAGGACCAGGAATATTCATATTCCCCTTTTGAAGATTCTGATGCTGAGTAGTCCATTCCCTCTGTCTCCCCCCCCCCCCGAGGACTGTTCTTTTGGGGAAACCTTACATACCTTGAGGGAACACTTTCACTGGGAAGGCCAAGATTACTCAGATTCCAAGAAAAGGCTCAGGGATTTTCTCTTGCTTCCTCAGCACAGGCCTCTGGCTATCCCTCCTGTCTTGGACATACTAGATGATGTGTACACAGAGGCCAGCCTTAACCCAGATTTTTTACCTCCAGCTCCTGTTAAACCTGACAGGTATTACCAGGTTCCTGATTCACACCAATTCCTATACAAAAGCCATGCTGCTGACCCAGAAACTAGTTCACAGGGTCCCAAGGGAATTAAGGCCTCTACTGCCCAAAACCCATTACCTTCAGAGAGAGATTCCAGAGCTTTAGAAAGGTGGGGGAAAAAGGTATACACCTCGGCCACTTTAACCATGAGGGCATTAAACTGTCAGTTCCATATGTTAAAGTATCAACAGTTTTTGTTATCTCAGCTGAAAAGCAAAATGACACAACCTGAACAACCAGACTTGAAGGAGTTGCAGGATTTGTTGCATAGTGCAGAGCAAGTGGGTAAACATACCTTGCAATGTGGTTTTGATGCTTTAGAGGCCTCTTGTAGAGCTGCTGTTACAGGGTCGGTCATACGTAGACATGCTTGGCTCAAAGAGCAAACCTTACCAGATCATGTCAAAGCTAAATTACTAGATGCACCTCTTCAAAAAGATGTATTGTTTGGTGTTAAAGCTGAGGAGGTATTAAAGAAAATGGAGGAAAAGGCAAGATCAATGCAAACAGTGAAAGATTTCCTACAGGTACAACCTCCACGTTTCAGCAGAAACTGGCCTTCAAAAAATTGGTCCTTTCCAGCCACGGGCAGACCTCAAAGAGGTAGATACAGGCACCCGAGGGGTAGAGGGCAATCTCAAGGATCATTTAGAGCCAGACAATGGCAAGCACCTACACCAAGAGGTGGAGAGGATAGATCACAGCCATTCAGAAAGCAGACACAATGACTTTCCCCTTTGCATGCCAAGCAAAGCTTTAATGGCAGCACCTTTAGGTGGAAAACTGGTATTATTTTCAAAAAATTGGCATATTGTCACAAAAGACAAATGGATCCTGGACATTATAGACAGAGGCTACAGATTCCACTTTCACACCCTTCCAAAAATGAGAGGCATGCCAAACCTGCCACAAAATCAAAGGGCAGAGGCACAAAAACAAATTTCAGCTCTTTTATTCCAGACTATTCCTGGTACCAAGGAAGGACAAAGATTGGAGACCTATTTTGGACCTATCCATCCTAAACACATATTTACTGCACAAAATTCAAGATGCTCACATTACAGCAGCTTCTTCCCATGCTGGGCAAGGAGTCTTGGCTGGTAACATTGGACCTCAAGGAGGCATACCTGCATGTCCCTATCAGACAAGATTGCAGAAGATACCTCAGATTTCTTGCAGGTTCAACCCATTATCAATTCTCTGCATTGCCCTTTGGCTTATCTACTGCGACCAGAGTGTTCACGAAATGATACAAATATACCCATATCTGGACGACTGCCTGATCCAAGCGGACAGCAAGCACATACTTCTGAAACGCATGGCGTTTGTAATAAAGTATTTGAACTTTCTGGGATACACAGTCAACAAAAAGAAATCAAAACTAATACCCTCTCTAGCAATAATTTTCCTGGGTGCCAGCTTGAATACAAACACCCAGATGGCCTACCTCACGCCAGAGAAGCAAGGGCAACTATCTCAATACTTCAGAAAAATGGCAACCTTCACCAGGCTGACTGCAAGGAAAGTCCTGCAGGCTCTGGGATTCATGGCATCTTGCATCCTGCTGATCCCATGTGCAAAGCTGCATATGAGGAAACTTCAATGGTACCTAAAAAACTTATGGTCTCAACACAGCCACAGTTTGGAAACAATTATACCACTCATTCCATGTCTTCAAAAGGAATTTCTGTGGTGGGCTCAAGCATGCCAAAGAAACATAGGTCTTCTTCTGCATGCCTCAAGCAAATCAAATCATCACAGTAGACGCCTCGGACTACGCCTGGGGGGCACACATGACAGATCAGTGCATTCAGGGCAAATGGTCCCAAAAAGAAAAGCACCTACACATCAATCAAAAGGAATTGCTAGCAGTACAAAATGCTATTATGGCCTTCAAAGACCTACTGCATCCAGGCCAGCTATTGATAAGGACAGACAACACCACAGTGATGTGGTACATAAACAAGCAGGGAGGAACTCATTCATACCCCCTGTGCCGACTAGCCGTGTCTCTTTGGATCACGGCTCTGGAATTGCAAATCCAACTTCAAGCACAATTCCTGCCAGGGAAGGAAAACACGCTAGCAGACAACCTAAGCAGAAATATGACAGATCCACATGAATGGAAGTTGCATCCTCAAGTTTTCGCAAAGATAATTCAGGCATGGGGAAGGCCAGACATAGATCTCTCTGCTACCCACAGAAATTACCAACTGAAAAAATTTTGCTCAAGGACCTATCATCCACAGGCCTGGAAAGTGGACGCACTTTCTTTCAGTTGGACAACATTGACAGTTTATGCCTTTCCACCTCTTCCTCTGCTGCCCAAAGTTCTATTAAAAGCCAGAGCAGACAGGCCAAAGATGATTCTCATTGCTCCAGACTGACCAAGACAACACTGGTATCCACTCCTGAGGAGACTGCCGCATTCCCCACCATGGATCCTGCCTCTAGTGCCTCTTCTGTTGACCCAGCACAACTTCAAAACTCTTCACAGTCAGCTGAAAACCCTCAATCTAGCCGCATGGAGGATTCCTTGATTTCCCAACAGACCCTCCTCTCCAAGGAGGTGCAGGATGTCATCTTGGAGGCCAGAAGGCCTTCTACTAGGAAAGCCTACTCTGCCAAATGGAAACGGTTTTGTGCCTGGAATCAGAAAAAGGGCCAGAATCCTTGGGTACTAAATTTACCTCAAATATTACAGTACCTAGCTGAGATGTTAAACAGTGGACTTTCCTTCTCCTCCATCAAGATCCATGCTTCAGCCATTTCTGCACAATACAACACTGATCCTCCTTTATTCTCTCATCCTCTCTTAAGACAGTTCCTCAGAGGGGCTAAGAATATAAAACCCCCAAGGAAGCCACCAGTACCTGCTTGGGACCTCAACTTCATTTTAGAAAAACTTACCCTGCCTCCATTTGAGCCAGCTGCTTCAACAGAACTGCAATATTTGTCATGGAAAACAGCCTTCCTTCTGGCTATCACCTCAGCACGCAGGGTTTCGGAACTACAAGCCCTCATGGCTGCGCAACCTTTCATCATTTTCCATCAGGACAGAGTTTCCTTACGAACCAACCCTTCCTTTATGCCAAAGGTAGTATCCAGTGTAGCCTTGAATCAGACTATCCACTTACCTACCTTTTATCCTAACCCACAAAACAAAGGGGAAAGACTACTACATTCCTTGGACATTCACAGACAACTTTGTTATTATTTGGACAGGACAAAGCCATTCAAAAAATCAGAGCAACTCTTTGTGTCCTATGCTACAGGTGCTCAAGGAAAGGCCATTTCCAAACAGACAATCTCAAAATGGATAGCCCACTGCATACGCTTTTTTTACTCATTTCATGGTAAAACTGTACCTACAAGCATCAGATCTCACTCCACAAGGGCCACAGTTATCTCTGCAGCTTTCCTCAGGGGGGTTCCTACCAAGGATATTTTGGAAGCAGCCACTTGGAGTTCTGTGCACACTTTCTGCAAGCACTATCACCTTCCACTATACTCTAAATCTAGAGGGGGCTTTGCCACAGCAGTCTTGCAGGGCATCCTTGCTCCTCCTAGATCCACTTAGTGCCTGCCACCCCTTTTTAGCTTTGGGATTCTACCCATCTGTTATGACTGCAGCTGTATGCACGATGAACATAGTACAGTTTTGTACCTACCATAAATGTAGATGTTCGAGTGCTAATACAGCTGCAGTCCAGGTTTCCCTCCCTCCATCCCCTCTTGGGACAGGCCTTATGACAAACACCTCCTCATACAACCTGATTGGGGTATTCTTTTATGGTGCATTTGCTTGTAAACTACTGTTTTTTGATTATATTACATTGCATTATTACATAAGTTTATGTTTTGCCTTCCTTCTGGGGGCACCTGACATCTGGGGCAAGAAAAACTGAAGAAAATGGCGTCGGCTGGTTCTTTTATACCCCTGCCGCACTGACGTCAGGGAAGAAGCGACAACAACCGACGCCGGACCTAGACTTTGGAATTTGGCTGACCGATGACCCGCCTGACGGCAGGATAACCCATCTGTTATGACTGCAGCTGTATTAGCACTCGAACATCTACATTTATGGTAGGTACAAAACTGTACTTTTCTTCTGTTTCTTCTTCTGTCCAGGAATATTCTTTCCCTCCTTATGAGGATACTGATGCTGAGGATTCCATTCCTTCAGCTCCCCCCCCCCCCCCGAGGATTTCTCTTTTGGGGAAACTTTGCATGAAATGAGGGAACATTTCCACTGGGATGGACAGGAGTACTCAGAATCTAAGAAAAGACTAAGGGATTTTCTTCTTCCCCAACATAGGCCCCTGGCTATTCCTCCTATTTTGAATATTGTGGATGATGCTTTTTCGGAGGCTAACTTAACTCCTGACTCTTTTCCTCCAGCTCCTGTTAAGCCAGACAGATACTGTAGGTTTCCTGATTCCCACCAGTTTTTATTCAAGAACCCTACTGCTGACCCTGAAACCATTTCTCAGGGTCCTAAGGGCGTTAAGGCGGCTTCTGCTAAAAAACCCATTCCCACTGAGAAGGATTCCAGATCTTTAGAAAGATGGGGCAAAAAAAGTGTACACTTCTGCTACTTTATCTATTAGGGCTTTAAACTGCCAGTTTCATATGCTGAAATACCAGCAATTTCTCCTGTCTGTTTTAAAGCAAAAGCTAACTTCCATTTCTTCCTGTGCAGATAAGGAACTACATGACTTATTGCATGCCACTGAACAAGTTGGGAAGCATGGTTTACACTGTGGATTTGATGCCTTGGAGGCTTCTTGTAGGGCTGCTGCCTCTGGCACAGTAATTAGAAGGCATGCATGGTTAAAGGAACAAAATTTGCCCGATCAGGTAAAGGCTAAATTATTGGATGCTCCTGTTCAGCATAATGTTTTATTTGGATCTAAAGCTGAAGGCGTGATTAAAAAGATGGAGGACAAGGCAAAGTCCATGCAAACAGTTAAAGATTTTTTGCAAGTACAGCCACCAAGATTTAGCAGGAATTGGCCTACAATCAAATTGGTCCTTTCCCAATTCAGACAGGCCTCAGAGGGGTAGATATAGACGCCCCCGAGGTAGGCCTCAAACGCAAGCCTCTTATAGACCAAGACAGTGGACTGCTTTCACCCCTAGGGGAGGAGAAGACAGGTCGCAAGCTCATAGAAAACAGACTCAATGACTCCCTCTGTTGGGCTGCAGGAACTTCTTGCCTGGAAGCCCCTCTCGGAGGAAAATTTTCTCTTTTTCATCTAAATTGAACTCTTATAACCCAAGACAAGTGGGTTCTGGATGTGATTTCAAGAGGTTGCACATTCCATTTTCATACCTCACCAAGGCCAAGCGGATGCCCAGATCTTCCAAAACATCAATGGTCAGAGGCGTTAAACCAGGTGGAAGCTCTCTTGGCTATGAAAGCCATAGAACTAGTTCCACTTTCAGAGATGGGACAAGGTTTTTACTCAAGGCTCTTTCTAGTCCCCAGGAAGCAAAGTTCATGGAGACCCATCCTGGATCTGTCAGTCTTGTACACCTTTCTAGAGATACCAAAATTCAAGATGCTTACTCTACAGCAGCTACTCCCAATGCTGACCAAAAATGCATGGATGGTAACTTTGGATTTAAAAGAAGCATATTTACACATTCCCATCAGACAGGAACGCAGAAAATACCTCAGGTTCAAGGCAGGATTGAGGCACTACCAATTCTCTGCGCTGCCCTTTGGATTGTCCACTGCGCCCAGGGTCTTTACCAAATGCCTGGCTCCAGTAGTAGCTTTTGCAGACTCAAGGGAATTCAAATTTACCCTTATCTGGACGACTGTCTTATTCAGGCAGACAGCAAGGATGTCTTACTCCAGCATCTGCAGTTTGTTCAGAATCTTCTCAAGTTCCTGGGATTCACTGTAAACATAAAAAAGTCAAATTTGACACCCTCCTAACAGATAATTTTTCTGGGCGCCTCTCTAAACACAACAACCCAGATGGCATTTCTGACATACGAAAAACAGTTACAGCTGGCTTCAACTTTCAAAACCTTGGCAACTACAACTCAGCTATCTGCAAGGAAATTCCTGCAGGCTTTGGGTTACATGGCCTCCTGCATCCTTCCCGTACCATATGCAAGACTACATATGAGGAAAATACAATGGTACCTAAAAAGTGTATGGTCTCAGCATTGTCACAGTCTAGACATACTGATCTCTGTCCTGCCTTGTGTTCAACAGGAATTCCTTTGGTGGTCCAAGGCATGTACTTTAAACAAAGGAAAACCCTTCTGCCTGCCTCCTGACACTCAGATTCTAACCACGGATGCCTCAGATTATGCATGGGGAGCCCATTTTCGGGGCAACTGTCTGCAGGGCCTTTGTACAAAGGATCGGAAGCACCTGCATATCAATTTAAAGGAAATGTTAGCCGTTCAGAAAGCTCTATTGGCCTTCAGGAATCTTCAACAACCAGGACAACAACTGATACGGACAGACAACACCACAGTTATGTGGTACATAAACAAGCAAGGGGGATCTCATTCCTACCCCCTTTGCAGACTAGCCATGGATCTTTGAAACACAGCTCTAGCTTGCAATTTGGACCTTCAAGCACAGTTTCTACCAGGGAAGCAAAACTTCCTGGCAGACAGTCTGAGCAGAAACCTTTCGGATACACACGAATGGATGTTGGACTCCGACATATTCAAGATGATTACAGCAGTCTGGGGATGTCCTCACATAGACCTCTTTGCATCCCACCTCAGTCATCAACTACAAATTTTTTGCACCAGGACTTTCCACCATCAAGCTTGGAAAGTGGATGCTCTATCATTCAGTTGGAGAAACCTCTCGGGATATGCCTTTCCGCCTCTTCCCCCTCTTCCACGGGTATTACTAAAGATCAAGCCGGACAAGCCCAAGATGATAATCTTGCTGGCCCCAAATTGGCCTCGACAGTTTTGGTACACAACACTGAGAAACCTTTGTCTAGAGCCACCCTGGGTCTTACCACAGATTCCGAATCTTCTGTCCCAACACTAGGGTCAGATTCTACACTCCCATCTCAAAACTCTCAGCCTGGTGGCCTGGTTAATCCAAGATCTTTGATTCATTCTCTCCTACCCAAGCAGGTTATGGATGTAATTTTAGAAGCCAGACGTCCTAGCACTAGAAAATCTTATGCAGGAAAATGGAAAAGATTTTGTTCCTGGATGCAGGCTCAGGATTCTGATCCTCTTATTCCCAACATTCCTCAGATTTTACTTTACCTGTCAGACCTCTTACATAAGGGTCTCTCTTTCTCTTCCATAAAGATACACGCCTCTGCTATTTCTGCTCATTATAATACAGACCCTCCTATCTTTTCCCATTCCTGCTTGAGATCTTAACTAGGTTTTGGAAAAGCTCACCTTACCTCCTTTTGAGCCTGCTGCCTCATCTGACATCAAGTTTTTATCTTGGAAGACAGCCATCCTTTTAGCTCTGACCTCTGCCAGGAGGGTTTCAGAGTTGCAAGCTGTTATGGCTGTGGAACCTTATATTATTTTTCATCAAGACAGGGTGTCTTTAAGGACTAATCCTACTTTCATGCCTAAGGTGGTTTCCAAAGTGGCTTTAAATCAAACTATTCACTTGCCAACTTTTTCCCCACTCCACAAAACAAAGGGGAAAGGATCTTACATTCCTTGGATGTACACAGACAACTATGTTTTTACCTGGACAGCTCCAAGGACATCAGGAAATCAGAGCAATTGTTTGTTTCTTATGCTTCAAGTTCCCAAGGTAAAGCCATTTCAAAACAGACCATTTCTAAGCGGATTGCTCATGGAATCAGATTTTGTTATTCACACCATGGAAAGCAAATCCCAGGGAATATAAGGACTCACTCTACCAGAGCTGCTGCCACTTCAGCTGCCTTCCTCAGGGAAGTTCCTACCAAAGACATTTTGGAAGCTGCAACTTGGAGTTCAGTGCATACTTTTTCCAAGCACTACAATCTACCTCTCTACTCTAAGTCTAGGGCAGGCTTTGCTTCTGCAGTTTTGCAGGGCCTTTTAGCCGCCCCCTCTACTTTATGACCACCTCCCTTTCTTTCTGCTTTGGGATTCTACCCTACAGTCATGACTGCAACAGTGAAACACGATGAACATAGTACAGTTGTGTACACTTACCATAAATGTAGATGTTCGAGTGTCTTCACTGTTGCAGTCTGGGTTTCCCTCCCTCCTGCCCCGTGTTATTTTTCTTTTGTGTGGTTCCTTTTTTCACCCTTCTTCTGAGGTGTATTTGCAAAGGGTATGGGACCTTACTCATTTTGGAACTTCTGACATCTGGGGCAAGAAAAACTGGAGAACATGGCGTCGGCTGTCAGCTTTATAGTCCTGGCGCTCTGATGTCAGGGAGCATGGCTGAACAGCCGACGCCGGACCCAGACTTTGGGATTCTGGCCGACCGAGGACTGCCTGCCGGCAGGGGAGAACACTACAGTCATGACTGCAACAGTGAAGACATTCGAACATCTACATTTATGGTAAGTGTACACAACTGTACTTTATGTGGTACATAAACAAGCAAGGGGGCACACACTCCTACCCCCTCTGCAGACAAGCCATGACCTTGTGGAACACAGCTCTAGACTTCCAAGTTCATCTGCAAGCACAATTCCTGCCAGGAGAGAAAAACACACTGGCAGACGACTTAAGCAGAAACATCATGGATCCCCACGAATGGGAATTGAATCCACAAATATTCAGCATGATAACACAGAAATGGTGGCGCCCGGACATAGATCTGTTTGCATCCCCAATGAACTGCCAGCTACAGAAATTCTGCACAAGGAGTTACTATCCACAAGCATGGAAAGTGGATGCCCACTCATTCAGCCGGAAAAACCTACAAGTGTACGCTTTCCCACCTCTACCTCTCCTTCCACAGGTAGTCTTAAATGCCAGGCAAGAAGAGCCAAAGATGATCCTGATTGCACCAGACTGGCCACGCCAGCACTGGTACCCAATCTTAAAGAACTTAGCTCAAGAACCACCCTGGATTTTGCCTCAAATCCCACATCTGCTGACTCAGTACAACAATCAGATACTTCACAGCCAGCTAAAGACCTTAAAGCTAGCTGCATGGAAAATCCCTTAGTCAAGCAAACACTGCCTCTCTCCAAAGCTATTATAGATGTCATTCTGGAGGCCAGAAGGCCTAGTACTAGGAAAGCTTATTCGGATAAATGGAAGAGATTCTGTGCCTGGAACCAGGCTCACAGCCTTGACCCTCTTGTCCCAAACATTCCTCAGATACTACAATATTTAACTGAGATGCTGGACAAGGGCCTCTCCTTTTCATCCATCAAGATCCACGCCTCTGCCATTTCTGCTCATTACAACACGGTTCCACCAATTTTCTCTAATCCTTTGCTAGAACAGTACCTCAGAGGGGCAAAAAACATAAGACCGCCCCGTAGAGCACCTACTCCAACTTGGGACCTCAACTTTCTTTTGGAAAAATTAACTTTACCTCCTTTTGAGCCAGCTAACACAGCAGAATTAAAATATGTCTCTTGTAAAACTGCTCTGCTACGGGCAATAACATCAGCACGAAGAGTTTCAGAATTACAGGCACTAATGGCAGTGGAACCTTTCCTCATTTTCCACCAGGACAAGGGTGTCTTTAAGAACAAACCCTACATTTATGCCAAAGGTGGTATCAAGTGTGGCACTAAACCAAACTATTCACTTGCCAACTTTTTATCCAAAACCACAGAATAAAGGGGAGTGACTACTGCATTCTTCGGACATTCACATGCAGTTACGCTTCTACTTGGACAAAACCAAAGCTTTCAGAAAATCTAAGCAATTATTGGTAGCATATGCTGCAGGAGCACATGGAAAAGCCATTTCAAAACAGACCGTTTCAAAATGGATAGGACATTGTATACATTTCTGCAATACACACCATGGGAAACCTGTACCTAGCAGCATTAGATCTCACTCCACCAGGGCAACAGCCACTTCAACTGCCTATACCTCAGAGGAGTACCTACCAAGGATATTTTGGAAGCAGCAACATGGAGTTCTGTGCATACCTTCACCAAGCATTACCATTTGCCTTTGTACTCCAAATCGAGAGCTGGCTTCACCACTGCTGTGCTGCAGAGCCTTATAGCCACCCCTAATCCTTTATAGAACCAGCCACCCTACCTTAGCTTTGGGATTCCACCCAAGTGTAATGACTGCAGCAGTGTAACACGATGAACATAGTACAGTTTTGTACCTACCATAAATGTAGATTTTCGAGTGTAAACACTGCTGCATTCCAGGTTACCCTCCCTCCTTCCCCTCTTACTTGCTGGTACGTACCTATGTCTTCTACCCTTTACTACCTATGGGGATTATTTGTTGGTAACTGAAAGTTGTGTTTGCTTTTCTTATGTACGTTTTACTAGCAATTTGATGCCTACCTATTTGGGGGCACCTGACATCTGGGGCAAGAAAAACTGAAGTAAATGGCGTCTGCTGCATCTTATGTACCCCTGTCGCACTGACGTCAGGGAGGAGGCGACAGCAACCGACGCCAGACCAAGACTTTGGAACTCAGGCCGACTGGGGTACCACCTGATGGCAGGATAACCCAAGTGTAATGACTGCAGCAGTGTTTACTCTCGAGCATCTACATTTATGGTAGGTACAAAAGTGTACTTTTCTCGCTGTTGGTTTTGTGCTTTGTTCAGTGCCAGAACTATACGTCGTCGGGCCCTTTTTGTACCTAAATACTTTCGCTCTCGATGTTCTTAGTGTTTGACTGCTGCAGTCATTACATTTGGGTTATCTGCTTGCATTAGCCCTCAGTCGGCCTGATTAACAAAGTCTTGGGTACTGCGTCGGGTGCTGTCCCTTCTTCCATGACGTCAGGTCGTCAGGGGTATAAAACATGCAGCCGATGCCATTACATCAGTCTTTTTTGCCGTGCGGTACCCAAAGCAGAAGCAGTTCGCAAGTGCCGGTTGGCCGACTCCTGAAATTTTCATTTTCGAGTTTCAGAACCAAAGTCTTCAACTAAAGCTAAGTACCCCATTGGGGAAACTTTTTCTTTTTCCTTACCGATGTCAGTAAAAGTTAATAATTGCATTACTTGTGGAAAGCAAATACCTCACAAAGATTTTCATTCGTATAGTATTCCTTGCCTGGGCCCTGACCACAACATACCTTGCTGTCGGTTTTGTGCTTTATTTAATCAGTGCACTATCCATCGTTTGTATATTTTCGCCTCTAAATCTTTCGGTTCTCGGTTTAATTATCCAGAAATGTCGTCTGTTAGCCATCCGACTACCGGGATTCCGAAAAAAAAAATGCAAAGATAAAGACAGAGACAGGTCGCCTTGGTCCAAAGCTGCTGACGATGCTTCTCTTAAGCCAGTCGCCAGTTTGCCGGTACTCAGTGAGGTGCTTTCGCAGCCCCTAATACCCGCTACTTCTGATTCGCAGGCCTCTACTGAGCCCCATTCAGAGTCCAGTATGCCGTGAGATGCTTCAGCTGTGGAACCTACTGATGTCTCTACCTTGGATGGGTCCGGAACCGCTGTGCAGACACTGGCTTCTGAGGGTGTATTCAGGCCTATGGACTTGCATATTAAACAAACGCCTCCTTATTCATTTAGGCCTAAATCTCGAACCATGCCTAAGAAACTGACGCCTAGGCCACATGCTCAGGCCTCTATGCCTAAAAAACAAATAAGAATGGCTGAAGATCTTATAACTTTAATCAGGGGAAGCCAACCTCTCCTTTCTAAGAGTCCTAGGACTGAAGTTATTTATGAATCTTCTGACCAGGATTCTGATTTTTCTGATTCTTCTGATTATCTGGATTTGCCCTTATCTACTTATAAGGATTCTGATGCAGAGGACTCTATTCCCTCTTCTTCCCCTCCAGAGTATTTTTCTTTTGGTGAAACCTTACATACTCTAAGGGAGCATTTCCACTGGGAAAGCCAGGATTTTTTCTGATTCAAAAAAGAGGCCTGGGGATTTCTTACTCCTGCCTCAGCATAGGCCTTTAGCTATACCTCCTGTACTAGACATTGTTGATGATGCCTTTTTGGAATCTAGTTTGGTCCCTGACTCTTTGCCTCCTCCTCCCAGAAAACCTGACCGATATTACAGGGTTTCTGATTCATACAAGTTTCTTTTTAAAAATCCTGTTCCAAATCCAGAGGCTATTTCACAGGGACCCAAGGGCATTAAGGCTTCTACTGCTAAAAATCCTACCCCTTCTGATAAGAGACTCCAGGGCCCTGGATAGATGGGGTAAGAAGGTTTACACTTCTGCAGCCTTGGCCATTAGGGCTTTAAACTGCCAGTTTCATATGTTAAAGTATCAGCAGCATATTATTGGATTGCTTAAACAGAAAATGATGTTGATTCCCGATTGTGCTGAAAATAAGGATTTACAGGATTTACTGCATTCCGCTGAACAAGTTGGAAAACATAATTTGCAATGTGGTTTTGATTCACTAGAGGCATCTTGCAGGGCTGCTGTTACTGGGTCTGTGCTCAGAAGGCATGCTTGGCTTAAGGAGCAATCTTTGCCTGATCGTGTTAAAGCTAAACTGTTGGATGCTCCCTTAAATCAGGACTGCCTGTTTGGCAATAAAGCTGAGGAAGTTCTTAAAAAGATGGAAGATAAAGCTAAATCTATGCAAACTGTTAAAGATTTCTTGCAAGTTCAGCCTCCTAGATTTGGTAGGCATTGGCCCTCTAAGAATTGGTCCTTTCCAGCCCCTTCCAGGTCTTGTCACGCCAAACCCAGACACAGCAGAAACCCCAGATTTCAGTCCCAGTGGACACACAAGACTAAGCAGTGGGGGATTTCTGCACCTAAATCTGGGAGTAGTAAGACTCCCCCTATGGAAAACTTTCTCAATTACTTGCTTTTAAAGCTTCCAGGCACTTCCCAACTGAATTCTCCTTTAGGCGGAAAGATTGGTCTGCAGGCCAAAAACTGGGAACTCATTACCCAGGAGAAATGAGTTTTAAATGTAGTGTCCCAAGGATACAGATTTCATTTCGAAACGTTACCAACGCCAAGCAGGTGGCCAGATCTACCCCCAAATCAGTGGGCAGAGGCCCAAAATCTCTCTCTTAATCATGGGGGCTATTCAGTTGGTACCAGAAGAGGAAAAGGGACAAGGTTTCTATTCAAGACTTTTCCTGGTACCCAGAAAAGGCAATACATGGTGTCCTATCCTGGACCTTTCTACTCTAAACACCTTTCTGATGATTTCAAAATGCTGACTCTTCACCAGCTGCTTCCTATGCTAGGCAAAGATGCATGGTTGGCAACACTAGACTTAAAAGAAGCATACCTGCACATCCCTATCAGGGAGTCTTGCAGAAGATACCTACACAGGCTACATGCACTATCAGGTCTCTGCACTGCCCTTTGGCTTATCTACTGCACCCAGGATATTCGCAAAGTGCCTAGCTCCAGTCATTGCCTTTTGCAGGCAAAGAAATATTCAAAGATACCCATACCTGGACAATTGTCTAATACAGGCAGAAAGCCAGGACATACTTTTGAATCATCTGGCGTTTGTTCAAAGGGTGCTGCCTTGTCTGGGGTACATCATAAACAAAAAGAAATCAGACCTGGTACCCTGTCAACAAATTATATTCCTGGGAGCAAGCTTGAATACAACTTTCCAGACGGCTTTCCTCACGCCAGATACACAGATTAATTTGACAACCTCCTTCAAACAAGTGGCCGCAAAAACCCAGCTGTCTGCAAGGCAAAACCTTGGGGTTCATGGCCTCCTGCATTCTTCTAATTCCATATGCTAGGCTGCATATGAGGAAACTACAATGGTATCTCAAAAGCCTATGGTGTCAACATTCACAGGATTTAGAAGCAATGATTCCTATCATACCATGCCTACACCTAGAGTTCCTTTGGTGGGCAGAGGCCTGCCAGCAAAACAGGGGAGTACCATTCACACTAGCCCTGCCGCCCAAACCTTAACAACAGCTGCATCAGACTATGCATGGGGGGGGGTCACCTGGCAGGGAAGTGCATTCAGGACAAATGGAAACCAAGTCAAATGCAACTGCACATACATCAAAAGGAAATGTTAGCTGTACAGAATGCTCTGACAGCCTTCAAGGACCACATTCTTCCAGGGCAACTAATGGTAAAGATGGACAACACCACTGTCATGTGGTACATAATCAAGCAGGGAGGTACACATTCTTACCCCCTCTGTAGACTAGCCATGGCATTGTGGAACACAGCCTTGAGCTACCAAGTGAATCTACAAGTTCAATTCCTGACAGGAAAAGTAAATACACTGGCAAACGGACTAAGCAGAAACCTCGTGGACCCACACGAGTGGAAACTGAAACCAAGGTTGTTCATCGTGTTTCACTGTTGCATTCGGCCTGAATTCCAAAGTCTTGGCCCGGCGTCGGTTGCTGTCGCCTCTTCCCTGACGTCAGTGCGCCAGGGTATAAAAGATGCAGCTGACCCCATTTTCTTCAGACTTTCTTGCCACGCGGTGCCCGAAGCAAAAGCAGTTCGCAAGTGCCAGTCGGCCGACTCCTGAGATTTTCGAAATTGAATTTCAGATCCGAAGTCTTCTATAAAGCTAAGTACCCCGTTGGGGAAACTTTTTTCTTGATCCAGACCGATGTCAGAAAAAGTTAACAATTGTATTTCTTGTGGGAAGCAAATACCTCATAAGGATTTTCACTCTTACTTTATTCCTTGCCTAGGCCCTGACCACGACGTTGCTAGTTGTCGGTTTTGTGCTAGATTTAACCAACGCACTATTAAGTGTCGGTACGATTTTGCTTTTCATTACTTTGGCCGAAGGTTTAACTACATAATGCTGTCGGAACAGCCGACGACTGGAGTTCATAAAAAGCGCAAGGAAAAAGAAAAGGCCAGGCATCCAAGGTCCAAAACAGACGATGAAGCCTCTTCTAGGCCAGTAGCCGGTTCTCAGTGAGGCACTTTCGCAGCCCCTGACACCCGCTACCTCAGACCCACAGGCCGGCCCTGACTCCCACGTGGAGACAACTAGGCCTCTGGATATTCAAGGTATTGGGCCTTCGGAAACTAATTCCTCAGATGGATTTGGAGCCGCTGAGCAGGCATCTGCTTCTAAGGGTGTTTTCAGACCTACACAGCTTTATATCAAGCCAACTTCAGCATCAGAGACAAAGACTAAAACAGTTTTAAAGACAAAGAAACAAGTACAGCACTCTCCAGGACAGACTTCCATGCCTAAGAAACAGATGATCAAAATGGCCGAAGACCTAATTACTTTGATCAGGGGTTCCCATCCCCCTCCTGATAAGAGGCCTAGGCAAGACACTGAATATGATTCCTCTGATGAGGTTTCCATTTCCTCTGACTCCTTCAGAACAGGGATACTCTATTCCTCCCTATGAGGATTCTGATGCTGAATCTATTCCTTCAGCTTCTCCTCCTGAGGATTACTCATTTGGGGAAACCTTGCATTCCATGAGGGAGCATTTCCACTGGGAGACCAAAGATTATTCTGATTCTAAGAAAAGGCTCAGAGACTTTCTTTTACTACCTCAGCACAGACCTCTTGCTAGTCCTCCTGTTCTAGACATTGTAGATGTATTTTCAGAGTCCGGCCTGTCTCCTGACTCTTTACCTCCTGCACCTGTTAAGTCAGATAAATACTACAGGGTTCCAGATTCTCATAAATTTCTATTTAAAAACCCTGCAGCTGACCCAGAAACTATTTCACAGGGTCCCAAAGGGGTCAAGGCTGCTACTTCAAAAAACCCTGTCTCCTCAGATATAGATTCTAGGGCACTGGACAGATGGGGGAAAAAGGTTTACACTTCTGCTACCTTGGCTGTGAGGGCTTGTATTGTCAATTTCATATGCTTAAATATCAGCAATATTTAATGTCTCTGTTAAAACAGAAAATGTTGACAAATTCTGAATGTGCTGACAACAAGGAATTGCAGGATTTATTGCATGCAGCTGAACAGGTGGGAAAACATACTTTGCAGTGTGGTTATGATTCACTGGAGGCCTCTTGCAGGGCCGCTGTAACAGGTTCTGTCATTAGAAGGCATGCTTGGTTAAAGGAACAGACTCTGCCTGATCATGTTAAAGCAAAATTATCGGATGCTCCATTACAGCATAATACTTTGTTTGGTGTTATGGCAGAAGAGGTGTTAAAGAAAATGGAGGATAAAGCTAAATCTATGCTGACAGTGAAGGATTTCTTATAGGTTCAGCCACCCAGATTTCGCAGGAACTGGCCTTCTAAAAATTGGTCCTTTCCCATGTCAGACAGGCCACAAAGAGGCAGATACAGATGCCCTAGAGGCAGACAGCAGCCACAGGGCTCGTACAGGCCCAAACAATGGGGTGCTTCTACCTCCAAAAGCGGAGAAGACAAAACACAGCCATATAGGAAACAGTCCCAATGACTTCCCTCTGCCAATGCCAAGCATTTATCTTTTGTCAGCACCCTTGGGGGGGAAAGCTGGCACTTTTTTCACAAAATTGGCACATGATTACCCAGGACAAATGGGTCGAAAATATAGTCTATCAGGGCTACAGGTTCCACTTTCACACCCTTCCAAAGGCAAAAGGTATGCCAGACCTGCCACACAATCAGTGGGCAGAGGCACAAAACCAAGTTTCATCTCTCATGGACATGAGGGCTATTCAACCAGTGCCACGACAAGAGCAGGGACAAGGATTTTACTCATGACTTTTCTTAGTACCAAGAAAGGACAAAGCATGGAGACCGATTCTGTACCTGTCTATTCTAAATACTTTTCTGGACGTTCCGAAATTCAAAATGTTGACTCTGCAGCAGCTTCTGCCCATGCTGGGAAAAAAGGCTTGGCTTGTAACTTTGGACCTCAGAGGCATACCTGCATGTCCCAGTCAGACAATCTTGCAGAAGATACCTCAGATTCATAACTGGCTCAATGCACTACCAATTCTCTGCACTGCCCTTTGGCTTATCTACTGTGCCCAGGGTCTTCACAAAATGCCTGGCACCAGTAACTGCATTGTGCAGACAAAGAGGAATTCAAATATATCCCTACTTGGACGACTGCCTTATTCAAGCAGAGGCCAAAGACATTCTACTAAAGCATCTGGCATTTGTAAAAAGATTACTAATTTGCCTAGGGTACACAGTAAGCGAAAAGAAATCAAAACTAATACCCTCTCAAGAGATAATATTCCTGGGTGCAAGCTTAAATACAACTGCCCAGATGGCTTATCTCACACCAGACAAACAAAGGCAACTGACTTCTTACTTCGAAAACATGGCAACAAAGACCCAGTTATCTGCAAAATAAATTCTGCAGGCTCTGGGCTACATGGCCTCCTGCATTCTGCTAATTCCATATGCAAGACTGCATATGAGGAAACTACAATGGTACCTAAAAAGTGTTTGGACTCAACATTGCTGCCACAGCCTGGAATCCTCAATTACACTCATTCCCTGCCTGCAACAGGAGTTTCGATGGTGGGCACAGGCCTGTCACCACAAGGGGCAGCCATTCACTTTACCCACAGCCAGCCAAACACTAACAGCAGCTGCATCAGATTATGCCTGAGGGGCCCACATGGCAGGAAAATGTATTCGGTGCACATGGCCCCCAAACCAAAGGCATCTACACATCAATCAAAAGGAGATGCTAGCTGTACAAAATACCCTGACAGCCTTCAAGGACCTACTTCATCCAGGACAGCTGCTGATAAAGACGGACAACACCACAGTCATGTGGTACATAAACAAGCAGGGATGCACACATTCCTACCCCCTCTGCAGACAAGCCATGATTTTGTGGGACACAGCATCGACTTACCACGTACACCTGCAAGCACAATTCCTGCCAGGAAAAACAAATGCTCTGGCAGACGAACTAAGCAGAAACCTGATGGACCCTCACGAGTGGAAACTAGATTCACAAGTCTTCAGCATGATAACAAGAAAATGGGGACGCCCAGACATAGATCTTTTTGCCTCCCCTCACAACTGCCAACTTCAGAGATTCTGCACAAGGACTTATCACAAACAAGCATGGAAAGTGGATGGCTTGTGATTCAGCTGGAACAACTTTACAGTATATGCCTTTCCTCCACTGCCTCTCCTCCCCAAGGTACTCCTAAAGGATCTGACAAGAGAAGCCACAAATGATTCTGATTGCCCCGGATTGGCCACGCCAACCCAGGTACCCACTCCTAAGGAGCTTGTCCCAAGGCCCAGCCTGGACATTGCCTCAAATTCCTCATTTACCGACCCAACAAAACAATCAGATCCTGCACAGCCAACTCAGAACTCTAAATCTAGCTGCATGGCGGATACTGTAACCATTTAGAATACACCTCTCTCTAAAGCGGTTATGGATGTCATCTTGGAGGCCAGGAGGCCAAGCACCAGAAAATGTTATGCAGAAAAATGGAAGAGATTCAGTGCTTGGAACCAGGCACAAGTTATTGACATGCTTGTTCCAAATATTCCTCAGATTTCACAATATCTAACTGAGATGCTGGACAAAGGCCTTTCCTTCTCATCAATTAATATCCATGCCTCTGCCATTTCAGCTCATTACAATACAGACCTGCCTGTTTTTTCATATCCATTGCTTAGGCAGTTCCTCAGGTGGGCCAAAAACATAAGACCTCTTAGGAGAGCACCAGTACCTGCATGGGACCTCAATTTTGTCTTGGAAATACTCACACTGCCTCCTTTTGAGCCAGCCAATACAGCTGAGATAAAATTCTTATCATGGAAAACGGTTCTGCTCCTAGCAATAACTTCAGCAAGAAGAGTCTTAGAGTTACAGGCATTAATGGCTGTGGAACCTTTTATTATCTTCCATCCAGACAGGGTTTCTCTAAGGACAAACCCAACATTTATGCCTAAGGTAGTGTCCACTGTGGCTCTTAACCAAGCTATTCATTTGCCTACTTTTACCCAAACCCGCAGAATAAAGGGGAGAGACTTCTGCATTCTTTGGACATACACAGACAGCTACACTTCTACTTGGACAAAACTAAAGCTTTCAGAAAGACTGAACAACTTTTAGTGGCATATGCTGTAGGATCACAAGGAAAGGCTATCTCAAAGCAGACTGTTTCAAAATGGATAGGACACTGCACTCGTTTCTGCTATTCACAACATGGTGAGTCAGTGCCTAAGGGCATTAGGCCACATTCTACCAGGGCAGCAGCCACCTCAACAGCCTTCCTCAGAGGAGTACCAACCAAGGATATTTTGGAGGCTGCAACTTGGACTTCAGTGCACACTTTTACTAAGCACTACCACTTGCCTCTTTACTCTAAATCCAGAACAGGCTTTGCCACTGCAGTCTTGCAGGACCTTATACCCACTCCTAATTCTATTTAGACCCAGCCGCCCAACATCAGCTTTGGGATTCAACCCAAGTGTAATGACTGCAACAGTGAAACACGAACATAGTACAGTTGTGTACCTATCATAAATGTAGATGTTCGAGTGTATTCACTGTTGCAGTCCAGGTTACCCACCCACCATTCCCCTTTCTTCTGGGGCTTATCTGAACTTCTCTATCCTATACAACCTATGTGGTGTATTTGCTTTTAGATGAAGGTATTGTTTATTTTAGTGCATGCTTTTATTAGCAATTTTTTTAGCCTACCCTTTTGGGGGCACCTGACATCTGGGGCAAGAAAAACTGAAGAAAATGGCGTCTGCTGCATCTTTTATACCCCTGGCGCACTGACGTCAGTGAAGAGGCGACAGCAACCGATGCCGGACCAAGACTTTGGAATTCAGGCCGACTGCGGGTAGCCTGCCAGCAGGATAACCCAAGTGTAATGACTGCAACAGTGAATACACTCAAACATCTACATTTATGGTAGGTACACAACTGTACTATTTTCAACATGTTGACAAGCAAGTGGGGGAGCCCAGATAATAGACCTGTTTGCCTTTCCCCAGAACCATCAGTTGGACAAATTTTGCACAAGGATTCCCCACAAGCTAGCTTGGAAAGTGGATGCTCTATCCTTCAGCTGAAAAAAACTATCAGTTTGTCTTTCCTCCTCTGCCTCTGCTCTCCAAGGTACTACTAAAGATCAAACAGGACAAGCCAAGGATGATTTTAATTGCACCAGACTGGCCACACCAACACTGGTACCCCCTCTTTCACAGTGTGTCACGCTTGGCCCCATGGCACTTGCCTCAGACTCCTTCCCTGTTGTCTCAGCAGGAGAACCAGATTCTGCACCCTCAGCTGGAAACCCTGAACCTAGCAGCCTGGCTAATTACCTAATCTCTCCTTTGCCATCCCTCAGTAAATCTGTGAATGGATATCATTTTAGAGGCAAGGAGGCCTAGTACTAGAAAATCTTATGCTGCAAAATGGAAAAGATTTTGTGCCTGGAATCCATCTCAAGGGATGAGCGCAGCAGTGCCCCAATTTACCTCAGATTCTACAATACTTGACTGAAATGCTTCATAAGGACTTGTCCTTTTCCTCCATCAAATTTCATGCCTCAGCCATTTCAGCTCATTACAGCACAGAGCCTCCCCTCTTCTTTCACCCACTGCTTAAGCAGTTCCTCAGAGGGGCCAAAAATTTAAGGCCACCCAGGAGAGCTCCAACTCCAGCCTGGGACCTTAACTTTGTCTTTGAGAAACTCACTCTTCCTCCTTTCGAGCCAGCTGCTACTGCTGATTTAAAATTCCTTTCCTGGAAAACCGCTTTCCTTTTAGCAATCACTTCTGCAAGAAGGGTATCTGAATTAAAGGCCCTTATGGCAGTGGAGCCTTTCATCATCTTTCATGCGGGCAGGGTGTCCCTCAGAACTAATCCCTCCTTCATGCCCAAGGTGGTATCCAGTGTGTGGCTCTTAATCAGTCCATTCATTTGCCTATATTCTTTCCGTACCCACAGAACAAAGGGGAACGGATACTGCATTCATTAGATGTGCACAGACAACTTAGATTTAACTTTGACAGGACTAACCCTCATAGGAAATCTGAACAACTGCTGGTGGCATTTGCTGCAGGGAGAGAGGAGAAAGCTATTTCAAAGCAAACCATTTCAAAATGGATAGGCCACTGCATTCATTTCTGCTATAAGAACCATGGTAAACCGATCCCAGAGGGCATCAGACCCCATTCAACCAGGGCTGCATCTACCTCCACAGCCTTTCTCAGGGGTGTCCCTACCAGAGACATCCTAGAAGCTGCTACCTGGAGTTCTGTACATATTTTCACCAAGCATTATCATTTGCCAATTTTCTCTAAATCCAGAGTTGGCTTTGCCACTGCAGTCTTGCAGGGCCTTATAGCTGGTCCTAATTCTATTTAAATTCCTCCTCCCAACCTTAGCTTTGGGAATCTACCCAAATGTAATGATTGCAACAGTGAAACACGAAGAACATAGTACAGTTGTGTACACTTCACATAAATGTAGATGTTCAAGTGTATTCACTGTTGCAGTTGCAGTCCTGGTTACCCTCCCTCCAGCCCCCTTTCTTCTTTTGGCTGTTCCTCTACTCTCCCTTACTATGCTCAAAAAGCTTTTTGGTGTATTTGCTTTTTTGTTGGAGGTATATCCTTGTAATTATAGATTTAATTGCTTCCCATTAGGGGGGCACCTGACATCTGGGACATGAAAAACTGTTGTAATGGCGTCGTGCATGTTTTATACCCCTGACTACCTGACGTCATGGAAGAAGGGACAGCACCCAATGCAGGACCCAAGACTTTGTTAATCAGGCCGACTGAGGGCTACTGCAAGGAGGTAACCCAAATGTAATGACTGCAACAGTGAATACACTCGAACATTTATGGTAAGTGTACACAACTGTACTTTCCCCTTATTCCGAAATGGCTTAGATAAGCCATCCGACTACTGATAAAATGAAAGGATAAAGACAGAGACAGACTGCACAGATCCAAAACTGCTGACGACGCTTTCATTAAGCTAGTCACCAGTTCCCCAGTACTCTGTGAGGTGCTTTCGCAGCCCCTGATGCCTGCTTCTATGGATTTGCAGGCTGCTACCGAGACCCGTTCGGAGTCTGTTAGGCCGTGAGACTCTTCTTTGAGTATGGAACCTGCAGATGTCTCTACCTTGGATGGGTCCGGACTGCTGATCAGGCTTCGGCTCCTGAGGAATTTCTTCGCACTACTGATATTCGGCACAAACCAACTTCTTTCTAAGGCCCAGGGTACGAACTACTCCTAAAAAAACGACGATCCAAGCTCAAGCACCTGCTTCCTTGCCTCAATCTCAAATGCTTAAAATGGCAGAAGACATTATCATGCTGATTAAGGGAAGCCAGCCTACCCCTTCTAAAAGAAAAAGAGATTAGTCCCCAGCAGCTTTATCTGACCAGGAGTCTGACGACTCTGAGGTTTCTGATTATGCAGACATGCCCTTGTCTGCTTATGAGGATTCAGATGCAGAGGAATCCATTCCTTCTGCCTCTCCTCCAGAGGATTTTTCTTTTGGTGAAACCCTACATACTTTGAGAGAGCATTTCCATTGGGAATGCCAGGATTATCCTCAGTCCAAAAAGAGACTCAGGGAATTTTTAGATTTACCACAGCACAGACCCTTGGCTATTCCTCCTGTTCTGGATGTTGCGGATGATGTTTTCATGGAATCTAGTTTAACTCCTGATACTCTACCTCCTGCTCCCAGGAAACCTGACCGGTATTACAAAGTCTGTGACTCGCAGAAATTTCTTTTCAAAAATCCTACTGCTGACCCAGAGGTCATCTCCCAAGGACATAAAGGAGTAAATGCAACCACAGCTAAGAATCCCACCCCTTCGGACAGGGATTCCCAAGCTTTAGACATATGGGGTAAAAATGTATACACCTCTGCAACTCTTGCCATTAGAGCATT
The DNA here is from genome assembly GCF_019279795.1 of Protopterus annectens. NCBI lineage: Eukaryota > Metazoa > Chordata > Ceratodontiformes > Protopteridae > Protopterus > Protopterus annectens. The sequence continues at coordinate 427,358,426 of NC_056748.1, read as the reverse complement.
AAAGCGTCAGTTCCACATGCTGAAGTACCAGCAACATACTATGAAACTTATTAAACAACAATTCTCTACATTTCCAGACTGTTTAGAAAATAAAGAATTACAGGAGCCTATGCATTCTGCAAGCCAAATTACTAAGCATACCCCTGCAATGTGGGTTTGACACCCTAGAAGCATCCTGCAGGGCAGCAGTCACAGGTTCTGTACTTAGAAGGCATGCTTAACTTATGGAACAGACCTTGCCCGACCATGTCAAATCAAAATTATAGGACGCATCACTGAACAAAAACCATCTGTTTGGTACCAAGGCAGAAGAGATTTTTAAAAAAGATGGAAGAAAAAGCTAAATCTATGCAAACAGTTAAAGATTTTTTGCAAGTCCAGCCTCCGAGATTCAGTAGGCATTGCCCCTCAAAACACCAGTCCTTTGCAGCCCTCTCTATGCTGGCTCAGACTAGACCTAGGGGAAGCAGACCCCTTCCCAGACAGCAGGCCCAGGGAATTCAGAGATCTAATCAAAGGAGTACCTACACTTTAAAACGGAGTGCTAAGCCACCCCCTTATGGAAAGAATTCACAATGACTTTTCAGTTCAATTCCACCTCTTACCTCTGCCCACCTGCTTGTGCCCCTAGGAGGAAAACTTGCTTCCCATGCAAAAAACTGGGCCTCCATCACCAACGATCGATGGGTCCTCAACATAGTGTCCCAGGGGTATAAATTTTATTTCCACAAACTGCCAAACCCAAAAGGGTCCCCAGATTTTCCTTCAAACCAGTGGGCAGATGCACAAAACCAAGTTCATTCCCTGCTCTCCATGAGGGCAATTCAGCCTGTTCCTGCAGACCAGATAGGCCAAGGTTTCTATTCCAGACTTTTCCTGGTACCCAGAAAAGAGGGCACCTGGCACCCAATCCTAGATCTATCCATTCTACACACCTTCCTGGTGTTACCAAAATTCAAAATGCTCACCGTCCAGCAGCTTCTTCCTATGCAAACCAAAGATGCTTGGTTAGCCACTCTAGACCTAAAAGAAGCCTAGCTGCACATCCCAATCAGAGACTCTTGCAGGAAATTTGTATGTTTCAGGGCAGGATCTATGCAGTATCGGTTCTCTGCACTTCCCTTTGGCTTATCCACTGCTCCCAGTGTTTTCACAAAATACCTGGGTCCAGCCATTGGCTTTTGCGCAGACTAAGAAATATTCAAATTTACCCCTACTTGGACGACTGCCTGATTCAGGCAGACAGTCTGGGAAAGATGTTGCAGCATCTGACATTTGTAAAAGACCTAATGACTTCACTGGGGTACACTGTACACAAAATGAAATCTAAACTAGTCCCCAGTCAGAAAATTTTATTCTCCTGGGAGCAATCCTGGACACAGCATCCCATATGGCATTCCTTACTCAGAAAAACAAGCCTGTCTGACAGGCTGCTTTTCTCATCTGGCCACCAGAACCCAGTTATCCATAAGGAAAATCCTGGAAGCTCTAAGGTTCATGGCCTCCTGCATTCTACTAATTCCATATACCAGACTGCATATGAGGAAACTTCAATGGTACTTAAAAAGTCTTTGGTGTCAACATTTTCAGGACCTGGAAACTATTAAACCTATGATACCTTATGTAAGGAAAGATTTTCTTTGCTGGGCGGCAGTATGCAACCAAAACAAGGGACTTCCCTTTTCACAACCCCACGCCACCCAGACCCAAACCACAGATGCATCAGACTATGCCTGGGGTGCACATCTGGACGGCAGCTGCATTCAGGGCCACTGGAGTGCAAATCAGCATGTTCTGACAGCTTTCAGTCCCCTACTCTGTCCGAGGCCTCTACTAATCAAAACAGACAACACCACAGTGATGTGGTACATCAACAAGCAGGGAAGATCCCACTCTTGCCCACTATGCAGGGTAGCCATGACCCTTTGGCACATGGCTTCAGCCATGCAGATACACCTGCTAGCACAATTCATGCCAGGAAAACAAAACTCTCTGGCAGACAACTTGAGCAGAAATCTCTTAGACCCATAAGAGCGGCAATTTCTTAACCCAGAAATGGGGTAGCCCTAAGGTGGATCTATTTGCCTCCCACAACAACCACAAGCTCAGCAAATTCTGCACCAGAGAACCTCGCAACAAGGCATGGAAAGTGGATTCCCTATCTTTCCAATTGGTAAACCTCTCAATCTATGCATTTCCCCCTCTACGTCTTCTTACAAGAGTAATAATCAAAGTAAGGTAGGAAATACCGAGGGCAATCCTGATTTGCCCCAGACTGGCCACGCCAGCACTGGTACCCATAACTGCGCAGTCTGTCACGGTTGCCTCCATGGCACCTCCCTCAGATTCCAACTCTCCTAATCCAGCAGAAGGGAGAGTTCTTGCATCCACAATTGCAGACCCTGAACCTGGCAGCCTGGCTTATTCCTTGACCTCTCCTCCAGTGGCCAGCCTAAGCAAGCAAGTCCTGGATGTTATACGTGAAGACAGATGACCCAGCACTAGAAAATCCTATGCTGACAAGTTGAAAAGGTATTGCTCCTGGATCCAGGATTAAGAGCTGAACCACCACAGCCCTCCTTGCCACTCATCCTGGATTACCTAGTAGACCTGCTTCAGAAGGGCCTATCCTTCTCTTCTATTAAAATCCATGTGTTTGCCATCTCTGCTCATTACAGCACACAGCCACCTCTCTTTTCACATCCCCCTCATCAAACAGTTCCTTAGATGGGCTAACAACTTAAGTCCACCCAGAAGAACCCCCTACCTCTGCTTGGGACCTTAACTTTGTGTTGGAAAAGCTCACACTACTCCCCTTTGAGCCTGCAGCTTCCGCAGAGTTAAAATTCCTCTCTTGGAAAACAACCTTGCTTCTGGCCATCACGTCAGCTAGAAGAGTGTGTGTGCTACAAGCACTCATGGCTGTGGAACCCTTCATCATTTTTCATGCTGACAGGGTCTCCCTCAGGACTAACCCAACTTTCATGCCTAAAGTGGTGTCCAGTGTGGCTCTCAACCAATCTATTCATTTGCCTACCTTTTTCCCTAAACCTCAAAATAAGGGGGAAAGGATCCTGCACTCTTTAGATGTGCACAGACAGCTCAGATTCTACCTGGATAGGACTAAGCCCTTTAGGAAATCTGACCAATTACTAGTCAGCTTTGCAGCAGAGGCAGAGGGCAAGGCCATATCAAAACAAACCATTTTCTAATGGATAGCACACTGTATCCATTTCTGTTACAAACACCACTGGAACCCCCCCCCCAAAGGGGGTCAGAACACATTCCACTAGGGCAACTTCCACCTATGCAGCTTTTCACAGAGGGGTCCATACCAGGGACATCCTGGAGGCTGCAATATGGAGTTCTGTTCATACCTTCACCGAGCATTCCCACCTGCCTATCTTTTCCAAATCCAGAGCATGCTTTGCAACCACAGTCCTGCAGGGCATACTAGCCAGCCACAACTCTTCTTGACTGCCTCCACCCATTTCTTCAGCTTTGGGAATCAACCCAAGTGTGATGACTGCAACAGTGAAACATGAAGAACATAGTACAGTTGTGTACACTTACCATAAATGTAAATGTTCAAGTGTATTCACTGTTGCAGTCCTGGATTCCCACCCTCCAGTCCCCTTGTCTCTCTCTCTCTCTCTCTCTCTCTGTCTCTGTTTTCCACACTCCTTACAGTGCTACTTGGTATTTACTTTCTCCTGGTGGTGGTGTTCCACCTTAACCTAGCCCCCAGTTTGGGGGCTCCTGACATTTGGGGCAAGAAAAACTGATGTAACGGCGTCAGCTGCCTGTTTTTATATCACTGACGACCTGACGTCAATCCTGGAGCGACAGCAACCGACACAGAAATACTAAACCTCTGGTATTCGGGCGACTGAGGGTTACCCCTGGCTGGATAACCCAAGTGTGGTGACAGCAACAGTGAATACACTTGAACATCTACATTTATGGTACGTGTACACAACTGTACTTTGTATGTCTCAAGTTTTACAGTATTTGACAATTTTTTCCTTTTTTTTTTTTGTTTTGCTCTGACTTTTTATGTTTGTAACTTGAAAGTCGAGTTGCCTTGCTTCTCGGTTTGTAATCTTCTATCTAGTAATATTAAATCTAAACATCTTTTTAGAAGCTAATTAAAGAATGCATTTTCTATGCACAGAATTAAACTTTTATGATTGAGAAGCCCAACCATAACAGTTTAGAGTACGCACTTTCTCTGGGGAAACTCTGTCAGCCAGAAGAAAGGATGCAGGAAACCCCTGTCATGGGGAGGATCCATATAGCTAAGTACACTGAAATTACAATCTGCCGAAATATAAATGATCGAAAAGAATCTGCCGAAAACCCACTTTGATGAAACTGCAAACTATTGAATGTCAAAACACTGAACCATCAACATTTTATATCAAACACATTTCACGATACCCTGTACACTTTTAAATTTAAACTAAAAACTTAACTTTGTTGGCATTTTTCCAGGGGGGCAAGCCCCCCTGCACACCCCACACCCCTTGCAAATTATATATACCAACTCCAAGATCGCACTACAGTGGGGAAAAGGGGTTAACACTGCAGCTGTTCTTATCCAGGGTATTGGAAGTGGTGTTTCACATCCAGAGTTCGATTAACAAAGGCAAGTTTTTTAGTTTAAATTTAAAGCTGTATAGGGTATCGGAAAAGGTGTATCTGAAGTTGTTTTCATTTGATCTTCAACCTGAGGGACTCTGCTCTGGCATGGATCTGAATCGGCAATGTACTCCAGCTTTGGATCCGAAGTCCAAGCTTCTCCCCTGCCCATAATGCCCCGCTCTCCCTCCTCCCCTCAGATCTCATTTGCCACTTGCTTTGGAGAGCACAGGTTTTCCACCGCTCCAAGCTCCTTAGCGTGCAAGAGTTCCTTTTTTTGGGTTTTATCTCTTCTCTTTCTCCCTATCGTATGTCTTCTTTCCCCTACCTTCTACTGTCTGCATCTCGGTGTTGGTCTTTGTTTTAAAAAAAAACAAAAAAAATCCCACCTCCTGCAGAGAGCTCTTCTTTTTCTGCACCAGCTTCTGGGACTCAAACTCCCACTAAGAAGTCCGTGGATGGAAAGAAAGCCTGTTCTAAAGAACGGGATAGGCCTAGGAAGAGGTCTTCAGAGCGCTCTTCCTTGGCCGAGCCTCCTGCCAAGTCCTGCTCAGATCCAAGTCGGAGTTTTTCTCGGCTGCAGTCTCCATGCTTCTCCCCTCTTGGGATCGGTCCCCAGCCACTACCTCTCCTTAGCGTCTTTCTCATTCAGGGTTGGTGGCTTCTTCAGTCCAGTCCACTCAGAGCCTGTCCAAAACCAAGGTGGGCAGGTTGATGTTATAGTTTTTTCAGGCCCATTTCAGCTGGGCGTCTTGCCTGGTCTATCCCCCTCCGGGGCTGGGAGCACACAGTCCACCTTCCTCCCTATCCCTCCTTTTCCTTTCCAACCTTCAGTTTCAGAGTGCTTGGCTTTGAGCTTCCCGGTGTTGAGTGGCACTGACGATGGTCCCTGGTGTCTCGACCCCAGGCTTTACCTTGAGCGGTTTGGCTCTGATGTTTTCGGAGCAGACCAACTCTGGAAGCCATAGCTTCGGTGTTGGATCTGAGGGGATAGCTTTGACTTCGAGACTTTGAGTCTTCCCTTCCCCTCTAGGCTTCTGCGCTATGAGTTTCAGCTCTGGCTCCCACCCCAGCACCGAGGGCTGTAGACACAGCTTCCAGCCTCGCCCTTGGACGTTCTGTCTGTGGGGGTCCGCTCACCTTCGGTGTTTGAGGTGGTGGAGAGGGTCTTCTCAGCTCATTCAAGAGCCTTGACTCTCTTGTACTCTGATTCCATCCTGGCTTCCTGTCTTTCTGGGCTGGAGTCTACTGTCCTGCCCCCTCAGGGACATCCTGTTGCCACTTTGCCCTATGAGGTTCTGATTCTCTAACTCCCTGAAGCTTCCAAATCATCCCTGGAGTTTTCTCTCTGAGCCCCCTCTGAAGCGTACGTGCAAGAGGAGGCACTTAGACCTCACTCTGGAGTCCCTCACTGACTGTACAGACTTGGAGGAAAGGGAGGGCTCCCCCCAGATCATCCCCAGAGTATGCCTCCTTTGGGGACATCATGATGATCCTTCTCCAATTTGGTGGGTGGTCTACCCTCAAGCCCAACCCTGATGAGCCAGTGTTACTGGAGGCGTTTGACACAGGACCTTCTACCTCCTGGGTGTCCCCCCCCCCCCTGCGGATCCCTTAGTGGATCTCATTTCCAGTAGGACATGGAAGGAACAGGACATGGTTAAGCTCATCCCCAGGTGCCCAGAGAAGGAGCTCAGCAACACATCAGACAAGCCCTGTTGGTCCAAGGCATCCCCAGTCGATGCCAACGTGGTTGCGGTGGCCACTAGGAAGGAGCTGGCTCAGGAGAGCTCCTCGGTCCACACTCCAGACAGGGAGTCTAGGGCGATGGATCATTTTGGGGAGTGGAACTATGCTTTAGCCACATTTGCCTTAAGTGCACTGAATTATTTTGCACATGTAATCAGAATGCAGAGGGATCTGGTCAGGAGATTGCTGAGTCTGCCCCACGGTCCATGTTGGCAGAGGAGAAAAACGTTTTCTCCTCCCACATATCCACCCTCACTGCTAATTCAAACATTTCTAAGAGGCTTCTCTCCCATGCTACCGAGGGTGCCTCTAGGGCTGCGGGAACAGGTGTGGCCATTCGGCAGCATGCCTGACTCCGGCTTTGTGCTTTTTCAGAGCCCTTTAAAGCATCTTTCATGAGTACTCCCTACGATAGTTCCTCCTTGTTTGGAAAAGCTGTTCATGACCTGTTAGCCCAGAGCGAGAAAGACGGGAAGACCTTGTCTGTCATTGGGATCCGATTCTCCACTCCACAAAGATCCTTTTCAAGGAATCAGCCTGGACTCAAGAAGCTGTAGTTTCAGAAGTCTCCGGATTCTCCCCAAGATGCTCAGGTTTAGTCTTCCCCAGGTGCAGAGGGGGATATGACAGACGCCACCCTCGTGGCAGAGGGGGTCCAAAGAACCAGGGATGTGAAGTTGTTCAATCTCGCCGTTCGTTCTTTACTGATGGGTTCTGAGCCGATCCCTCGGCTCCGATATGGCCAAGTCCCTATCCCATGATGCACCTGTGAATTACCCCAGATCAAGTTTGCCGCTGCAACAGATAGGTGGTTCTGATTTAGCATGGGCCAGATAAGCACATTTTTCATTAAAATCTTTTTAAAAAGTTTTTTGCTAGTTAGTATTTTTAGATAGATAGGATTGTTAAGAAAGCTCTTATAGCTTTTCAGTGTGTTTTCCCTTCCCATTTACTGTTTTTGGTATAATTCTAGTTATCCTCTTTTAGGCCTAGTTAGTAGTAGTTTTCCTTCTTTGTGTGGTATGTCTAGCCTTCGTTTTTTTTTTTTTAGATAAGTCTTAGTACAGTTAATCTCAGATAATATAGATAACGTTATTGTTTCCTTGTTTCAGCTTGCTGTGTGATTCAGTGACCTTTGTCACATTTCTTAGCAACTTTGATTACTGTGTGTCTTTCTAGCCTTCTGTATTTTGGATAAGGCTTAGTTCTTTATTACTGTTAAACAAATTTTACAGTAAACACTAATTATTAGATAAGGTTGTTGTTTCTCAGCAGCTATCTGTTTTTGTATTGTCTGCTTGTGTGAAATCACATTTATATATTGGTGTGTTTTTTATTGTTTGTCTTTTTTTTGTTCTATTGCGTGAAAAAATAGTTAGTTTTTGTGTGGTAACAGTAAATTTTTTCTAACAGTGCTATGGCTGAACAAGGTAAGCACCCCAAGTCTGGGTTCAAAAAGTGCCCAAAGTGTGGCCAGAAAATGTCAGTTACAGACAGCCATGTTAACTGTGTTTATTGTTTAGGGGGCTCTGCATTTGCAAGACAGTTGTGCCATTTGTCATTCCTTCTCCTGTGGGGTCCTGCAGGAAAGGAAGAGGAAACCGATCGAAAGATGCTTGCTGAAGCCTTCATTTCAGGAAGCTTTGAGTGACCAGGATGGTTCCAGTAGGTCTTCAAAGTCTTCTAAGACTTCTGACTCAAAGAAAATCAAAGAAGTCGTCGACTTCGGCTCCACTGCCTTCAGAGCCGACAGTCTTTTTCCTTCGGAGCCGGTCCCCAGTCTTGGAACCGGTCTCCAAAGTGCCAAAGAGTCCTATTCTCCAGTCGGTGCCACCTTCGGTATGATCCTCTCGCTCATCTATCAGCCTGTTGGATCTGGACGTGGATTGTGTGGTACAGAAGCTGATGTTCTTCGTATTTCACTGTTGCAGTCATTACATTTGGGTTATCTGCTTGCATGTAGCCCTCAGTCGGCCTGCTTAACAAAGTCTTGGGTCCTGCATCGGTTGCTGTCCCTTCTTCCATGACGTCAGGTCACCAGGGGTATAAAACATGCAGCCGACGCCATTACATCAGTCTTTCTTGCTGTGGGGTGCCCGAAGCAGAAGCAGTTCGCAAGTGTCGGTCGGTCGACTCCTGAAATTTTCGTTTTCGAGTTTCAGAATCGAAGTCTTCAACTAAAGCTAAGTACCCCATTGGGGAAACATTTTCTTGCTCCTTACCGATGTCAGTAAAAGTTAATAACTGCATTACTTGTGGAAAGCAAGTAACTCGTAAAGATTTTCATTCGTACTGTATTCCTTGCCTAGGCCCTGACCACGACGTACCTTGCTGTCTGTGTTTTGTGCTTTATTTAATCAACGCACTATCCATTGTCAGTATATTTTTGCCTCTAAATATTTTGGTTCTCGGTTTAGTTATCCAGAAATGTCATCGGTTATCCCCCTGACTACCGGGATTCTGAAAAAATGTAAAGATAAAGACAGAGACAGGCCACTGAGGTCCAGAACTGCCGACGATGCTTCTCCTAAGCCAGTCGCCAGTTCGCCGGTACTCAGTGAGGCACTTTCAGCCCCTAATAACCGCTACTTTGGATTCGCAGGCGTCTACTGGGACCCATTGACACTGGCATCTGAGGGCTGTAGTCAGGCCTATGGACTTGCATATTAAACCGACGGCTCCTTCTTTACTTAGGCCTAAATCTCGATCCATGTCTAAAATACCAACGCACAGGCCACATGCTCAGGCCTGTATGCCTAAAAAACAAATGATAAGAATGGCTGAAGATCTAATAACTCTAATCTGGGGTAGCCAACCCCCCCCCCACACACACACACACACACACACCTTCTAAGAGGCCTAGGACTGAAGTTGATTATGAATCTTCTGATCAGGATTCTGTTTTTTTCTGATTCTTCTGATGATCTGGATTTGCCTTTATTTATGAAGATTCTGATGCAGAGAACTGCATTCCCTCTGCTTCCCCTCCTGAGGATTTTTCTTTCGGGGAAACCTTACATACTCTAAGGTAGCATTTCCACTGGAAAGCCAGGATTTTTCTGATTAAAAAAAAAAAAAAAGGCTTAGGGATTTCTTTCTCCTACCTCAGCATGGGCCTTTAGCTAATCCTCCTGTACTAGACATTGTTGATGATGCTTTTTCAGAATCTAGTTTGGCCTCTGATTCCCTGCCTCCTGCTCCCAGAAAACCTGACAGATACTACAGGGTCCCTGAGTCCCACAAGTTCCTTTTTAAAAATCCTATTGCAGATCCAGAGACTATTTCATAGGGGCCCAAGGGCATTAAAGCTTCTACTGCTAAAAATCCTACCCCTTCTGATAGAACCACCAGGGCGCTGGATAGATGGGGTAAGAAGGTTTACACTTCTGCAACCTTGGCCATTAGGGCTTTAAACTGCCAGTTTCATACGTTAAAGTATCAGCAGCTTGTTGTTGGACTGCTTAAACAGAAAATGATGTTGATTCCTGACTGTGTGGAAAGCAAAGAATTACAGGATTTAATGCATTCTGTTGAACAACTTTGCAATGTGGTTTTGATTCATTAGAGGCCTCTTGCAGGGCTGCTGTTACTGGGTCTGTGCTCAGAAGGCATGCTTGGCTTAAGGAGCAATCTTTGCGTGATCATGTTAAAGCTACATTGCTGGATGCTCCTTTAAATCAGGACTACCTGTTTGGCAACTGCAGTCTTGCATGGCCTTATAGCTGGTCCTCATGCTATCTAAATTCCTCCTCCCAACCATAGCTTTGGGAATCTACCCAAATGTAATGACTGCAATAGTGAAACACGAAGAACATAGTACAGTTGTGTACACTTGCCATAAATGTAGGTGTTCGAGTGTATTTACTTTTGCAGTCCTGATTACCCTCCCTCCAGCCGCCTAACTTCTTTTGGCTATACCTCTACTTTCCTTCACTATGCTTAAAAGCCTTTTTGGTGTATTTGCTTTTTTGTTGGAAGTATATCATTGTACTTTTATATTATATTGCTTTTCATTAGGGGGGCACCTGACATCTAGGCAAGAAAAACTGATGTAATGGCGTCGGCTGCTTGTTTTGTACCCCTGACGACCTGACGTCATGGAAGAAGGGACAGCAACCAATGCAGGACCCAAGACTTTGTTAATCAGGCCGACTGAAGGCTACCTGCAAGCAGATAACCCAAATGTAATGACTGCAACAATGAGTACACTCGAACATCTACATTTATGGTAAGTGTACACAACTGTACTTTGTCGACACTGGCATTAGCCAAAATGTCATCAGCTGAAGACCTTTGCACCGACTCTTACTATTCCTCCTCCGAGCCATGCTGGTCTTTTGGTGCCGGAGGAGGCAGAGCTGATGTTAGTGGAACATTTGGAGTCGACGCCTGCTCCAGTGTGTTCAGCTCTGTGTACTCTGACATCCTCGGTGCCTGTCGAGGATTCTAGGAGCCGACACTCTCTGGTGGGGTCCGGAGAGGATAGTTGGACCGACTTGTCGGTTCTGACTTTGGTTCTCAGGGCCTCGGCTCGGATGAGCTCTGATGTCCTTCATGGATGCATCTGCAGTCATAACAACTGGGTTGTCCTGTCGTCAGGCAGCCCTTCAGTCGGCCGGATTCCAAAGTCCGGGTCCGGCTTCGGCTGATGTCGCACTTCACCCGACGTCATCTCTGTTGGTCTTCGGGTATAAAGGCATCAGCCGACGCCATTTTCCTCAGTCTTTCTTGCCGTGGCCAAGCAGAAGCTGTTCGCAAGTGCCGGTCGGTCGGATCCAGAGATTACTTCTACCGAATACTACTTGAAGACTTCTAAAGCTAAGTACCCGTTGGGGACTTTTCTTGCCTCAGCCGATGTCAGAAAAGTTAATAATTGTTTAACCTGTGGGAAACAAATACCTCATAAAGATTTCCACTCTTATTGTCTGCCTTGTTTAGGCCCAGCCCACGACGTAGCAGCCTGTTCGCCTGTGCTTGTTCAACCGACGAACGCTTAGGGGTCGGTCGGGGTTTGCTGAACAGTTGTTCGGTTCTGATTTTGCGTACATTATGCCGTCGGATCCTCCGACTACCCAATCTGCCAAAAAATGCAAAGATAAAGACCGACACTCGCGGTCCGTGGTTTCGGCCGAAACCATGGTTAAGCAAACCGCGAGTGTCTCGGTTTCGGACGAAACCGAGAAAACTGATCAAAGTACAGCTGAATCTATCTCTACAACTGAGGCCCCTGCTACCACTCTTGAAACGGCCTCAGAAATTTTATCCACTACGGTGGTTGCCACTGACTTAACAGACACCATTCCCTTGGATGTCTCTACCCCAGCACGTGGTGCTGCTAGGCCTCCAGCAGCCATGTCCATTAAGGCCTTCGCCAGGGCTAAAGCAGCAAAGACTACTAAAACAGTGCCTGTTAAACCCCCTACAACCAGGCCCTCCTCTAGTTCTCAAATGCTTACTCTGGCAGAAGATTTAATTTCATTAATTAGAGGATCTCAATCTCACCCAGACAGGGCCTCTCAGCCCCCAGAGAAGAGACCTAGGGCAGAGCCCCCTGAGCCAGTGTCCTCTGATGAGTCTGCCGATGAATCAGACATAACTGATCAGCCAGAGGCTCCTTTCTCCAATTTTGAAGACTCTGATGCTGAAGAATCCATTCCAGCTGCTTCCCCACCAGAAGAATTCTCCTTTGGGGAAACCTTACATGCCATGCGAGAGCAGTTCCAATGGCAGCAACAGGATTTTTCAGACTCCAGAAAAGACTTAGGACCTTTCTGCACCTTCCACAGCACAGGCCCTTAGCTATACCTCCTGTTCTCTCTGTGGTGGATGATGCTTTCAATGATGTCTGCTCCGCACCAGATTCTTTACCTCCAGCCCCTGCCAAACCAGACAGATTTTACAGGGTGCCAGACACTCATCACCACCTTTACAAGGCCCTCTTGCAGACCCGAAACTATATCCCAGGGTCCCAAGGCAGTAGCCGACCATAGCAAAAACCCTATTCCTTCAGAAAGGGAAGCAAGGTCATTAGACAGATGGGGCAAAAAGGTCTACACTTCAGCTACTCTCTCAGCTAGAGCTTTAAATTGTCAGTTTCACATGATACAATACCAAGAGTTTATGCTTGATCAGTTAACTAAAAAGCTAACCACTGATGAATCTCTTGATAAGAAATATGTATTAGAAATGGTAAATAACATACAACAGGTTAGTAACCATTCCTTAAAATGTGGCTATGATGCACTGGAGGCTTCATTTAGATCAGCCATGACTGGCACAGTGATAAGAAGGCATGCATGGCTAAAGGAGCAAGCTCTACCGGATCATGTTAAAGCTAAGTTGCTAGATGCTCCTATGGATAAGACAAGTTTGTTTGGTACACCTGCCCAGCAGGTTATGAAGAAAATGGAAGAAAAGGCAAAATCTGTTCAAACGGTTAAAGATTTCTTGCAGGTTCAACCCCAAGGTTTAGCAGGAACTGGCCTGCCAAAAATTGGTCCTTTCCTGACTCCACAAGACCTCAAAGGGGCAGGAATAGATGTTCCAGAGGCAGAAACCAATCCAGGGGAGGTGCCTACAGAGGACGACAGTGGCAAGGTAACAACAGAGGCACAGACACAACCTCTGCCACTACACCAACTCAACCACAGTGACTTAACCCTAAATCCGCCTACCAGGGAACAAATAGCAGCTCCCCTAGGCGGAAAATTAACCTTATTTTCAAAGAACTGGCACTATATAACAAAAGACAAGTGGATTTTACAAACCATAGATCAAGGTTACCGGTTCCACTTCCACACTTTACCAGTCAAATGAGGAATGCCAAATCTACCGCCAAATCAAAAAACAGAGGCTCTACAACAGATAATGCAGTTAGCAAACATGAGAGCTGTGGAAAGAGTGCCAACAGCAGAGCAAGGAAAGGGTTCTACTCCAGACTATTCCTAGTTCCAAGAAAGGAAAAGTTGGAGACCAATTCTCGACCTGTCCGCCTTAAATACATACATCATTGTCCCAAAATTCAAAATGCTGACCCTACAGCAACTTCTTCCCATGCTGGGCAAGGAGTGTTGGCTGGTAACTCTAGATCTCAAGGAGGCATACCTGCACGTCCCCATTCGACCAATCTGCAGAAGATACCTCAGATTTCTTGCAGGATCAGAGCACTATCAATTCTCAGCATTGCCCTTTGGCTTATCTACTGCACCCAGAGTATTCACAAAATGCCTGGCATCAGTAATCGCCCATTGCAGACTACAGGGAATTCAAATTTACCCATACCTAGATGACTGCCTGCTACAAGGGGACAACAAAAGCAAGCTGACAACAGATTTACAAAGGGTCATTTACTTGCTGCAAGCACTGGGATACACAGTCAATCTACAAAAGTCAAGGCTGATACCATCCCAAACAAGGACATTCTTGGGCTGAATTGGGCACAGTAAAGCAGATGGCATTCCTAACAAAGAAAAACAAAAGAACTCCCTCTTTACTTCTTGGCACTAACAAAACTGAACAAGTTAACAGCAAGAAAAGTACTGCAGGCCTTGGGCTTCATGGCATCATGCATAATCTTGGTTCCACTTGCCAGACTACATATGAGAAAACTACAGTGGTACCTAAAGAATTTATGGTCTCAACACAGACACAGCCTAGAAACAGAAATCCCACTAATTCCATGCTTAAAACAGGAGTTCCTATGGTGGGCTCAGGCATGCCAGTCAAACCCAGGGCTACCCTTTCGCAGATGTCAAGCAAGCCAGACCATCACAACAGACGCTTCAGACCTAGGATGGGGGGCCCACATGCTGGACAAATGCGTGCAAGGATTGTGGACACAGGATCAACTTCACCTGCACATCAACCTAAAAGAAATGCTGGCAGTAAAACTGGCAATCCAAAAGTTCAGACCATTTCTCAAAGAGGGCCAGTTGATGATAAGGACAGACAACACCACAGTCATGTGGTACATTAACAAACAGGGAGGCACTCATTCATACCCCCTATGCAGAATGACTTTGGAGCTGTGGACCCTGGCACTCAGCTACAACATCCAGTTACAGGCAATATTTGTACCGGAAAAGAGAATACTCTAGCAGACATATTAAGCAGAACCACATCGGATGCCCACGAATGGAAGCTGCACCCGGACATCTTCAAGACCATCTCAAAGAAATGGGGAATGCCTCAGATAGATCTATTTGCATCACCTACCAATCACCAGCTCAAAAAATTCTGCACAAGGACATTCCACCCACTAGCATGGAAAGTGGATTCACTCTTCTTCAGCTGGAAAGGCCTAACAGCATATGCATTCCCACCTCTTCCCTTGATACACAAGGTATTACTAAAAATCAGGGAAGAACGTCCAAGGATAATCCTGATAGCTCCAAACTGGCCAAGACAACACTGGTACCCACTGCTGAGGAGCATGTCTCGAACAATATGTGGCCAATACCCCTGATGCCTTTGATGTTAACTCAGAACAACTACAGCATCATACATCCAAACCTAAAAACGTTGCAACTGACTGCATGGAACATCACATAGCAGCAGCTAATCCAGAACTTTCCCAAAGAGTTAGAGACATTATTCTTGAAGCACGCAGACCTTCAACAAGAAGAAACTATGCTGGAAAATGGAAAAGGTTTGTCATTTGGAGTACTGAAAGAGGAAAAGATGCGTCAAACATAGATATGCCTAACATTCTGGAGCACCTAGTCGAACTTCTTCATTCAGGCCTGCCCTACTCCTCCATCAAGATACATGCATCAGCTATTTCAGCACAATACAGCTTTGATCCACCTGTTTTTCTCACCCTTTGCTCAGGCAGTTCCTCAGAGGAATCAAGAATGTAAAACCTCCAAGGAAACCACCATTACCAGCTTGGGACTTAAACTTTGTGCTAGAAAAATTGACACTATCACCCTTTGAACCAGCAGCAACAGCAGACCTACAACACCTGTCATGGAAAACTGCTTTCCTACTGGCAATTACTTCAGCAAGGAGGGTTTCAGAACTACAGGCCTTAATGGCAGTGCAACCCTTCCTAATCTTCCACCAAGATAGAGTGTCCATGAGGACTAATCCTACATTTATGCCTAAGGTGGTATCCAGAGTGTCTCTAAACCAGGCAATCCACCTTCCTACCTTCTTTCCCAACCCACAAAACAGAGGGGAAAGAATATTGCATACCTTGGATGTACATAGACAGCTACGCTACTACTTGGACAGAACAAAAAGTAGCAGAAAGACTGACCAACTTTTTGTAGCCTATGCAACAGGAAGGGAAGGAAAAGCTATTTCCAAACAGACAATCTCCAAATGGATAGGAAATTGCATACGATTCTGTTATTCCTTCCATGGAAAACCATTCCACAGAACATAAGACCTCATTCTACAAGGGCAACAGCCACTACCACAGCCTTCTTACGAGGAGTGGCAACCAAAGACATTATTGAGGCGGCTACTTGGACCTCCGTGCATATATTTGCCAAGCATTATAATTTGCCTCTATATTCCAGATCCCGAGCAGGGTTTGCCACTGCTGTACTGCAAGGGATCCTAAACACACCATAATCTAGTTTTATCCTCCTCCCCTTGTTGGCTATGGTATTCTACCCAGTTGTTATGACTGCAGATGCATCCATGAAGGACATAGTACAGTTTTGTACCTACCATAAATGTAGATGTCCGAACTGGATAGCATCTGCAGTCAGGATTACCCTCCCTCCTTCCCCTCTGTGGTACTCCAAGGGTGTTTACCCTCCTAATAGCTAGCTGGTGGGAGGAGTCTTTTATGGTGTATTTGTTTGTATATATGTGCATACATGCTTATTTTTGTGTTTACCTCTATCTTTTTGGAAACATTGGCATCTATCTAAATTTTAGCCTTCAAGAGGGCTACTGGCATCTGGGGCAAGAAACACTGAGGAAAATGGCGTCGGCTGATGCCTTTATACCCGAAGACCAACAGAGATGACGTCGGGTGAAGTGCGACATCAGCCGAAGCCGGACCCGGACTTTGGAATCCGGCCGACTGAAGGGCTGCCTGACGACAGGACAACCCAGTTGTTATGACTGCAGATGCTATCCAGTTCGGACATCTACATTTATGGTAGGTACAAAACTGTACTTTCCTACCTCGGGCTCAGAGCCCACTGTCCCGGTGCCAGGGGTGTCGACTGTTTCTTCTGATCTGTCGACCCCTCGCATTGGAGCAGAGGTGCTTTCGATGCCATGAGGAGAGTCATGTCTCCTAGGACATCCTCAACATCGGGTCTGCCTTTTTCCTCCTCTAATGCGCTTGTGTCTGCTTCTGCCTTACATGTCCTGACCAAGAGGAGAGACCCAGAGCCTCAGGAAGCCCCAATGGGGGTGGCCCCTGCTCTTCCGAGACCTCACCAGAGGCTCCCACTGATGAGGTTCCCAGGAAGAGATTGTGCAAGAGGAAGCACCTAGACTCTCCCACAGGAGTCTCTTACATCAGATAATGACTTAGATGAGTCAGAAGGGTCCCTACAGTCCCCCTCTGAGGATATCTCCTTCGCTGAGTTACTTGAGATCCTTAGGGAGAGGGGTGACTGGCGGTCCAAAAGCCCTATTGAGGATGAGTCAGTTCTGAAGGCTTTCGAGTCTCAGCCCTCCACCTCTTGGGTGTCTCCACCCTTCAATGAGCTGATGCAGCTGGTGTCACGAAGGGCGTTGGAGTCTCCGGATACTATGGAGCCTGTCCCTAGGAGGTCTAAAATTCATTTCTGCCCCACTTGACAAAACATTCTTAACTTAAGGTGTTCCTGTTGATGCCATGGTGGTGGCGGCAGCCACCAAGAAGGAAATGTCTGAGACTTCCTCGTGTATCCATCCTCCTAACAGAGACTCCAGGATTATGGATAGACATGGGAAGCACATGTTTAGTTCAGCGACTTTCGCACTCCACTGAGCTATTTAACCTATTTTACTAGGTTGCAGAGAGATCTCCTTAAGGAGTTGGGAGATGCTCTTCAGGGTACAGTAGCGGCAGGAGCTTCCGACAAAGTTGCTGCCCAGCTTGCTACCCTAAATTCTATTGTCAACTCATTCGTGCGCCTCATATCCTATGCAGCTGATGGAATGAGTAGGACAGTAGATACAAGAGTTGCTCTTAGGAGACATTCCTGGATGCTCTTGTGTTCCTTCATGGAGCCCTTCAAGTCATCCTTCACGAACACTCCCTTTGATGGCTCATCCCTTTTTGGGCCTAAAGTAAAGGAAACCTTAACCAGGTGTGAACAGGATGGAAAGACTCTGTCTGCCGTCTGGGTCCATTTTTCCACCCCTAGCTGACCCTACCCTAAAGGCCAGAGGTGAGGAAAAATGTGGTTCCGAAAAGCCCAAGGAGCCTTACACGACACGTGGTGAATCCCCCTCCAGAGGCAGAGGAGGGGGTAATGAAGATGCCGCCCTCGCGGCAGAGGGGGTCCACAACACCAGGGTAATAGAGATCTCTTCTCTGGGAAGCCCTACCAGCGCTCCTGAGAGGAGGCCCGACTGTCCTGCTCAGGAAGCTGTCGGGGGTCACTTCTTTGTACCCAGACGCCTGGCTCAAAATAACAAAAGACTGCTGGGTACAAAGTATCATTTCCAGAGGGTATTTCATTTCAGCCGCCCCCCCCCCCCCCAATAATAAGAAGAATCCCGAACGTTCCACCCAGTTACAGGTAACAGGCAACAAAGAGAGGTCCAAACGTTGCTAAGAAAAAGAGTCATCCAACCAGTCCCAGCAGACCAGACAGGATCCGGAACTTACTCAAGATTCTTTTTGGTTCCAAGACGGGGGACTGGAGATCCATATTGGACCTCAGCAGACTGAACCAATACGTTAAGAAAGAGAAGTTTCGGATGGTCACACTACTTCCTTTTAGGGAAAGACAATTGGATGTGCTCGATAGATCTCAAGGATGTGTACTACCACATGAAAATGGCCAGGCCATCCAGGGATCACCTGCGCTTCCGCCTTGGAGCCAATCATTACTAGTTTCGAGCCCTGCCCTTTGGTCTCAGTACAGCCCCCCAGTGAGTGTTCACCAAATGCATGGGAATTGTCACGGCTCACCTGAAGCATCTAGGATTCTAGGTGTTTCCGTACCTCCGTACTAGACGATTGGCTCCTTACCGCTACCAACAGGCATCAACTCATTCAAGCCAGGGAGTCCACTCTGTCACTCTGCAATAATCTGAGCATTACAATCAACTCAGAAAAATCTGCCTTGTCGCCATCGCAATATATCGCCTTTATCGGGGCAGAGTTGGTGACCACCACCACACTAAGGCTTCCAATAGAAAGAGTCTGTCTATCTTCGTCAGCATGTGAGCTCCCTGATTTCAAAAGACAAAGCACCAGCATCGGAAGTTCTGAAAGTATTACGCATGATGGGAGCAGCTATTCTAGCCATACCACTAGCTCATATGCACATGCGGGTACTTCAATAGCTATTGGTCACTCAATGGTCTTACCAAGAGCTCCCCATGAATCACACTATAATGATCACAAATTCTTGCAAGAAGGACCTTCATTGGTGGTTGACCTCTCTTCATGTCACTATAGGACACCCATTTGTGCTACCCCTTCCAGCGGCCACGGACGCTTCCCTGATAGGATGGGGCAATTTCAGGGAAAAACTGCCCCAAGGCACATGGACCGATCAAGAGACACATCTGCATATCAATGTCCTAGAAATGAGAGCAGTACTTTTGGTGTTGCAGTACTTTCAGGAC
Source organism: Protopterus annectens (assembly GCF_019279795.1). NCBI lineage: Eukaryota > Metazoa > Chordata > Ceratodontiformes > Protopteridae > Protopterus > Protopterus annectens. The sequence continues at coordinate 427,339,280 of NC_056748.1, read as the reverse complement.
TCTCTTCCTCTGGGTACAATTTTGATTCAAACAGACATGTCGGTGGTCTGGTATATGAACAAACAAGGAGGAACCAGTTATTATCCCCTTTGTTGCAAGGCTCTGCGAGTTTGGCAGTGGGCTGTTTCCACCTAGCACTTTCTGTTTGCAATGCACATCCTGGGGAGATCCAACGTGATAGCAGACAAACTGAGCAGGGCAATCTTGTTGCCCCACGAGTGGTCCCTCAAGAAAGAAATTGTGGACAGAATATTCCGCAGGTGGGGCCAGCCTTGCTGCAACCTTTTTGCCAGTCACATAAACAAGAAATGCAGAAGCTACTTTACCCTGATAACCCCCTCCGGGAGAAGCCCCAAGGGATGCACTTGTACACGATTGGCCTCCGGGTCTCTTCTATGCATTTCCACCAATCCCGTTGATACCCAAGGTTCTACAGAAAGCAAAATTTCTGGGAAGAATTCTTATAGCCCCTCATTGGCCTTGTCAGTTTTGGTTCCCCTTCCTTCGACTTTATCTTTTGGAGAATCCTTGTATTCTGGACCCAGTTCCGGACCTTCTGACACACCTGTCGGTGGACCTTCATCCCTCTCTGCAGTCCCTGAAGCTGACAGCTTGGCTGCTCCAGTTCCCATAACCTTTCCAATGAGACAAAACAGATCCTTTTGTCTTCTCAAAAATCTTCCACTAGAAAGCTATATCTTAGCAAAGTGAATACATTTTCTATATGGGCTTCTAAATATAATATTGATCCTTACCAAGCCCCTATGGCTTTCATCTTAAAATTCTTGACTATGATTTTTAACAAAGGAGCTGCAGCAGCAGCTGTTCGAGTTTAATTTGCTGCTATTTCTAATTTTCATCTTGGATTTGAAGGATTGAATATCATGTCTTACAAGTTATCCAAAGCCTTTCTCAAAGGGACTTTTCATATTAGACCACCTGTGAAATCCCCCTATTCTCCATGGAATCTAAATTTTATGCTTTCACTTATAATTCTCCCACCATTTGAACCAGCTTCATCTTGTGATCTCAAATTTTTGTCTTGGAAGACTATTTTTCTGATACCTATTCTGCACACAGAGTGTCAGAGCTTCAAGCTTTTCCATCAAGCCTCCCTATTTGATAGTTCATGCTTACAGAGTATCACTTAAAACAAATCCCTCATTCTTGCCCAAAGTTTGCACTGAAACCAATCTCAACCAAGTTATTGATTTTCCAGTTTTCCTCCCCAGTCATTCTAACAATTTAGAGTATATGCTTCACAAACTTGATGTTCACAGATAGCTCTGATTTTACTTGGATAGAACAAAAGATTCCAGGAAATCAGTCCAGCTTTTTCTTTCATTCTCAGACTCCAGGTAAGGGAGACCAGTGGCTAAAACAACTCTTGTCTAAATGGTTATCTGATTGTATCATGTTTGCCTATTTAGCTGCCATTATGCCCTTGCAACATAAGATTAAAGCTCACTCAACCAGAGCAGTTTCTACATCATCTACCTTTTCTGCCAGACTTCCCATTGATAACATTTGTGCAGCAGCCACATGGTCAAAACCTCATACCTTTATCACTCATTACAAAATCGACAGGGCCTCCTTTGGATCCACGGTCCTGAGAAAAATACTCCCATGAGCCACCCGAGATTGATGGTGCTTGGGACGATACCCATCAGTAAAGAATGAATGACGAGATTGAACAACTTCACATAAAGAAGTTATGTACTTACCATAACTTTCCATGTGAGTTGTTCATCTCGCCTTCATTCTTACGTCCCTCCCTCCTACCCCCTCCTGGGCTGATAGATGACCGAGATGCTGGATCCATCCTGGTTACTCAAACCTTCTATTCCTTTCTCTGAGAGTGAAAGAATGACATTTGGTGTTAGTATACGCAGCAAACAAGATCTGAATTAATTCACAGGTGGATCATGGGATAGGGACTTGACCTTGAGCTATTTGAAGACCTCGAGCTTTGTAATTGGCCGTATCTGAGCCGAGGGATCGTCTCTGAACCCATCAATAAAGAATGAAGGCAAGATGAACAACTCACATGGAACATTATGGTAAGCACAGAACTTCTTTTTCTCTGGATTCTTTCCTGGACAGACCCTTCCAGCAATCCTGAAGGATTGCCTGACTGCTCGTCTCTGAAGGTAGTCGGGGGGGGGGGGTCTATTGCTGCACCCAACAGCCTTGGGAGTTCATTACGAATGATTGTTGGGTGCTGTAGATCATATCCAGAGGGTATTCTGTCCCCTTTCTTCATCCTCTCTCTCTGCCAAAACACCTCCCAGATGTTCCACCTAGTCAACGGGAGGAGGAAGCAGTAGAAATCACCAGGCTGCTCATAAAATGAGTTATCCAACGCATCCCCCCAGACCAGTCTGGATCAGGCATTTATTGTAGGTTATTTTTGGTGCCAAAGAAAACAGGGAACTTAAGACCCATCCTGGATCTTACTACCCTGAACCTGTCCATTGCCAAGACGAAGTTTTTGGATGGTCACCCTTCAGTCCACTCTGCCTTTGTCTTGCAGATGAATGACTGGATTTCCTTGATGGACCTCCAGGATGCGTACTAGCATATCAAGATGGACAGATGCTACTGGCGGTTCCTCCACTTCTAGCTGGGAGCCAATCATTTTCAGTTCAGAGTGCTTCCATTTGGACTCACCAGTCCCTCCTGGGTATTTACCAAAGTGATGGTGGTAGTGGTGGCTCAGCTGCAGGGTTTTCAGGTCTTTTCCTACCTGGACAATTGACACCTGCCTGCTGCCTCCAGGTATCAACTGACTCAGACCAGGGGTAATCTTCTTCCATGTGGTGTTAAAATAAATCTCAACAGGTCTCAGCCAGCAACCGTAGTGCTGGATTTCATAGGTGCTCGGCTAAACACTACACAGGACAAGGTGATCTTGCCTCCAGACAGACTGTTATCACTTTGTCATCATGTACAGTGCATTTTTCAAGCCCATTTTCCACTGGTGAGCATTCTTTGGGCATTGGGGTCCATGGTGGCCACGGTCACCATTATTCCAGCCACGGACCTCCACATGATGGTCTTGCAATGGTCCTTGCTAGACCTACCTTTGTCACATCCTATTCAACTGTCTCGTGTTTGCAGGGACTCCCTTCTTTGGTGGTTGCAATCCCTGGACCTCCTTTTGGGTCGCCCATTTGATGTTCTTCGTGTTATCTGCTTGCAGTAGCCCTCAGTCGGCCTGATTAACAAAGTCTTGGGTCCTGCGTCAGTTGCTGTCCCATCTTCCATGACGTCAGGTAGTCAGGGGTATAAAGCATGCAGCCGACGCCATTACATCAGTCTTTTTTGTCGTGCGGTGCCTAAAACAAAAGCAGTTCGCAACTTCCGGTCGGTAGACTCCTGAAATTTTCATTTTCGAGTTTTAGAACTAAAGTCTTCAAGTAAACCAAGTACCCCGTTGGGGAAACTTTTTCTTGCTCTAAACCAATGTCAGTAAAAGTTAGTAATTGTATTTCTTGTGGAAAGGAAATACCTCATAAAGATTTTCATTTGTACTGCATTCCTTGCCTAGGCCCTGACCACGATGTACCTCGCTGTTGGTTTTGTGCTTTATTTAAATAAGGAACTATTCGTCGTCAGTATATTTATGCAACTAAATATTTTGATACTCTGTTCAATTAGCCAGATTTGGCTTGGGTAAGCCACCCGACTACCGAAATTCTGGAAAAACGCAAAGATAAAGACGGAGACAGACCACGTAGGTCCAAAGCTGCCGATGACGCTTCTCCTAAGCTAGTCGCCAGTTCGCCAGTACTCAGTGAGGCGCTTTTGTAGCCCCTGATACCTGCTACTTCAGATTAGCAGGCCTCTACTGAGACCCATTCAGAGTCCGGTGTGCTGCGAGATGATTCAGCTGCGGAACCTGCGGATGTCTCTACCTTGGATGGGTCCGGAGCCGCTGTGCAGGCACCAGCTTCTGAGGGTGTATTCAAGCCTACTGACTTGATATTAAACCAACGCCATCTTCTTCTTCAAGGCCTAAAACTCGATCCATGCTTAGAAAACCGATGCCCAGACCACATGGTCAGGCCTGTATGCCTAAAAAAACAAGTGATAATGGCTAAAGAACTTATTACTTTAATCAGGGGAAGCCAACCATGTTCATCGTGTTTCACTGTTGCAGTCATGACTGTAGGGTTCTCCCCTGCCGGCAGGCAGCCCCAGGTCGGCCAGAATCCCAAAGTCTGGGTCCGGCGTCGGCTGTTCAACCATGCTCCCTGACGTCAGAGCGCCAGGAGTACAAAGCTGACAGCCGACGCCATCTTCTCCAGTCTTTCTTGCCGTGCGGTGATAGCAGTTCGCAAGTGCCGGTCGGCTGACTCCTGACTATTTTTTCTGATAAACTTCAGTCCGAAGACTTTCTTCTCCACTCAAAGCTAAGTACCCCGTTGGGGAAACTTTTTCTTGCTCCAGTCCGATGTCAGAAAAAGTTAATAATTGTATTTCATGTGGGAAGCAAATACCTCATAAGGATTTTCATTCTTACTGTATTCCTTGCTTAGGCCCTGACCACGACGTAGCTAGTTGTCGGTTTTGTGCTAGATTCAATCAACGTACAATTAAACGAAGGTACGATTTTGCTTTTCATTACTTCGGTAGGTGCTTTAACTACAAAATGTCGTCTGATACGGTTCCGACTACCAGAGCTCACAAACGTCGCAAGGATAAAGACAGGCCTCCGAGGTCCAAATCTGATGATAACGCACAAGCGGAGCCAGCTTCAGGTTCGGCCGTCGTCACTGAGGCACTTTTGCAGCCCCTGTCGTCGGCCATTTCAGAACCGATTGCCGAAAGGGACTCTCATGAGGAGCCAACCAGGCCTTTAAATATTTCTATTGCAGGACCTTCGGACAATGCTCCTTCAGATGGGTCCGGAGCCGCTGTGCAGGTACCGGCTTCCAAAGGGGTTTTCAGACCTACTCAGCTTCTAATAAAGTCAAAGCCAAAGACAAACGCAAAGACTCCTTCTAAATCAAAGACTGTAACACAGGCCTCTTCTGAACTGGCTCCCAAGTCACAGAAACAGTTACTCAAGATGGCGGAGGATTTATTTACTGTGATTAGGGGTTCACATCCCCCTCCAGATAAAAGGCCAAGGCAGGATGTTTATTATGATTCCTCTGATCAGGCTTCTGTTTCTTCAGTTTCTTCTTCTGAACAGGAATATTCTTTTCCTCCTTATGAGGATTCTGATGCTGAGGAATCCATTCCTTCAGCTTCTCCCCCTGAGGATTTCTCTTTTGGGGAAACTTTGCATGAAATGAGGGAACATTTCCACTGGGAAGGACAGGAGTATTCGGAATTTAAGAAAAGACTAAGGGATTTTCTTCTTCTTCCCCAACATAGACCCCTGGCTATTCCTCCTGTTTTGGATATTGTGGATGATGCTTTTTCGGAGGCTAACTTAACCCCTGACTCTTTTCCTCCTGCTCCTGTTAAGACTGATGGATATTACAGGGTTCCTGATTCCCACCAGTTTTTATACAAGAACCCTTCTGCTTACCCTGAAACCATTTCTCAGGGTCCTAAGGGAGTTAAGGCCGCTTCTGCCAAAAATCCCATTCCCACTGAAAAGGATTCTAGATCCTTAGAAAGATGGGGTAAAAAAGTGTACACTTCTGCTACTTTGTCCATTAGGGCTTTAAACTGTCAGATGTGATAGTGTTCAATCTCGCCGTTTGTTCTTACACATGGGTTCGGAGCCGATCCTCGGCTCCGTGTCGGCCGCTTGCAAGCTCTGCATCGAGAAGAAGCTCGAGACAATCTAATACCCACAATCCCCCTCTGCCTTTACCTCAGATCTAGTTTGCCGCTGCTGCGTTCGCATCGCTGGGAGCTAGCTCGAGCATCTTCAGATAAGATATAACTTTATTTTTTTGTTATATTTTAGAAAAAGTTGTTCTGAAAGTACCTTTAGGTATACTTAGTGTATGTGTGTGTGTAGGTAGAATTTCTCGGTACCGTTAAATTTAATTTATCTGGTTAGAGTTTTTCGGGGCCTACTACCCCCTTCTTAAATTTGACAACCGGACTGACATACCCATCGGATTTGACTTGTTTACATTGGATTTGTCTTTTATACTGGACTTGACTTTTCTCTCTACTGTAAAATGTCTGACAAAATTAAATCAGGCTTTAAACGTTGTCAGTGTGGCCAAAAAATGTCAGTTACTGACAACCATAGTTCCTGTGTCTACTGCCTTGGCCCTCTCCACTTACAAGAGGACTGTTCAATTTGTCACTCTTTTAGTGGGAGGGTCATGACAGATAGGCGCAGGAAACTCATGGACAGAGGGTTGTTAAAACCTTCCTTTCAGGAGGCTCTGGATGCTTCAGACCAGGCATCCAAATCCTCGAAGGAATCGAAGACGTCTGAGCCCAAGTCATCGGCTCCGAGCTCTTCGAGTAAAGTTAGATCACCGGTTCCACAGACTTCGGGGCCGAGTGTTCAACTGGTGTCGGTTCCTGAGCCTCGAGTCTTGGAACAGGTGTTGGAGCTCCCTCCCTCGACTTTATTGAGGTCGGCTCCGTCTTCGGTTCCTTCGACCCGTTCTTCTAAGCTCTCCGATGTCGATGTGGATCGTGTGGTGCAGAAGTTATTGGAGCATTCGGCCCTATCCAAACTTATTTCAGTTTCCACCCAGTTGGTGTCGAAACTTGAAGGCCTCCCATTGTCTCCATCCATTCCTCCTCCGAGACCTATCGAGTCTTTGGAGCTGGAAGAGGTTGATCTTCTGATTGTGGAGCCCTCGGGTCCAGAACCGTCCTTCTCTCGGTCTGTTCCTCTCACTCGACTCCAGACCCGCACCGAGTCTCGGAGCCGACGATCTGTCCTTGGTTCCGGCGAGTCGAACCGACGCTTCGGTTCGACCCTTCCTCGGGCCTCGACGCGGATCGATTCGGCTCCGTCCTCGGGTCGATGCCTTCGGTGCCTGTTTCGGGATTCTTCCCATTTCTTCGAACCGGGAGATTCTTCGACTCTGGCCCCGGGGCTTTCGATCTGATGAGGAAGGTGTTGTCTACCCAGACAACCACATCAGTAGAAGCAACCTCTCCTCCCCATAAAGGGCCGTTATCCTCCTCTGCACCCACGGCCACATCCAAGCTCGAGCACCGGTGTCTCAGCCACCCCTGGAGGGTGCCCCTCTTCTCGGAGGCTTCTTCGGATGCTCCCCACGAAGAAGTCCCTAGGAAAAGATTGTGTAAGAGGAGACACTTGGATTCTCCACAAGAATCCTTGACATCCAATACTGACTTAGATGAGTCAGAAGGGTCCCCTAAGTCACCTTCAGAAGATGTCTCTTTTTCTGACATATTGGAGATCCTGCAACAGAGAGGTGGCTCGCAGTCCCTCCCGCCTTCTGGGGATGAGTCAGTCTTGCTGAAGGCATTCGGTGCTCGCCTTCTTCCTCCTGGGTCACTCCGCCTTGAATTAATGGAACTTATTGCTCAAGGGCGGGAGGCTCCTGACACAGTGGAACCAGTCCCAAGGAAACCCAATAAGTATATCACTGCACCCCAGGACAAGACTTACTTAACAAAAGGAGTTCCAGTGGACGCTATGGTGGTGGCAGCGCCACGAAAAGGAGATGTCGGAATCTTCCTCATCTGTCCATCCCCCTAATAAAGATTCTAGGACTATGGACAGGTATGGGAAGCGCATTTTTAGTTCAGCGGCTTTTTCCATGCGATCCCTGAACTATTTGACCCACTTTACATGACTACAGAGTGATCTAGTCAAAGAGTTGGGAGATACCCTCCAGGGTACTACAGATGCTGCTGTCTCAGAGAAAGTGACAGCGCAACTTAATACCCTTACATCCATTGTGAACTCACCCATGAGGCTGATCTCTTATGCAGCGAAGGTTCGAGTAGGGCAGCAGCTTCAGCGATTGCTCTTCGCAGACAATCCTGGATGCGCTTATGTTCATTTGCGGAAGCCTTCAAGTCTTCCTTTACTAACCCCATTTGACGGTGCCACTCTCTTTGGCCCCAAAGTAAAGGAGACCCTTACCCGGTGTGAGCAGGAGGGAAAGACTCTGTCTGCTGTCGGAGTCCGTTTTCCACCCCAACCAGACCGCACTCCCAAAGGGCAACGTGGTGGAAAAATGTGGTTTCAAAACCCCAAGGATCTTTCCCAGGCACACAGGGTGATGCCCCTTCTAGAGGCAGAGGAGGGGCAGAGGTGGAAGACGCCGCCTGGCGGCAGAGGGGTCCGCAGAATCAAGGTGACAGGGATACACTCCTGGTAAACCTTTCCAGCACTCCTGAGAGGAGGCCCGACTGTCCTGCTCTGGAGGCAGTCGGGGTCGCTTAGCTTTATACCCTCAGGCCTGGCAAAACATAACTACAGACAAGTGGGTAAAAGCGTGGTTACCAGAGGTTACAATATACCCTTTCTATCCCATCCCATTCCAAAGAAAAGACTCCCAGATGTACCGCCCCATCTATAGAGCCAGCAGCTATAGAAATTTCAAAGCTGCTAGAAAAAGACTCATCCAACCAGTCCCAGCGGACCACCAAGGATTCGGGACTTACTCAAGGTTCTTTCTAGTTCCAAAGAAAACAGGGGACTGGAGGCCCATTCTGGACCTAAGCGACCTCAATACCTTCGTCAAGAAAGAAAAGTTCGAATGGTCACGCTTCAATCGATCCTTCCATTCTTACAGAAGGACGACTGGATGTGCTCAATAGATCTGAAGGATGCATACTACCACATCAAAATGGCCAGGGCATCAGAGATCATTTGCGCTTCCGGCTGGGTGCCAGTCACTTTCAATTTCGAGCCCTGCCCTTTGGTCTGACCTCAGCCCCAGGGTCTTCACCAAATGCATGGCAGTGGTAGCGTCTCACTTGAGACGCCAAGGATTCCAGGTGTTTCCGTATCTGGACGACTGGCTCCACTCTGCCACCACCCAGCGTCAACTAGTACAGGCCAGAGACTATACTCTTCAACTGTGTATTCACCTAGGAATTTCCGTAAACTTCGGAAAATCCTTACTACAGCCATCACAAAGTATCTTATTCATAGGAGCGGAATTAGATACACATCAGTTAATTCTAAGACTTCCTCCAGAAAGGATACTTTCACTTCAGACTCACATACGTCTTCTTCTCTTGTCCAGGAAATCCCCAGCAAAACTGGTACTGAAGGTTTTGGGACTCATGTCGGCTTCTCTTATTGCAATACCCTTGGGAAGACTGCACATGAGAGTCCTACAATGGCTACTGTTTGCAATGGTCGTTCCAACAACTACCTCTAACACACGAGATTCTCATAACGAACACATGCAAAACACACCTAAACTGGTGGCTCCAAACGTGCAACCTTTCCAAGGGGAGACCATTTGTGCTACCCACGCCTACAGTTACGGTGACCACGGACGCTTCCCTGATAGGGTGGGGGGGCATCTTTCTGGGACAGACAGTCCAAGGCGAATGGACCAATTTAGAGTACAATCTGCACATCAATGTTCTAGAGTTGAGGGCAGTGTTTCTAGCGTTGCAACACTTTGCTCCCCTTCTTCCTCTGGGAACTATTGCAGTTCAGACGGACAACATGTCGGTAGTCTGGTACATAAACAAGCAAGGGGGGAACCAAGTCCTATCAGCTATGCAGAGAGGCCATGAGAATCTGGCAATGGGTGGAGTCCACGGGTCGCTTTCTGATAGCAACGCACATCCCGGGTCATCCAACGTCATAGCCGACAGGCTGAGCAGAGCAATTCTGTTACCGCACGAGTGGTCCCTAAACAGTCAGTTGCGAAAAGATTTTTCGCGTGGGGCCAGCCTCCTGCGATCTGTTTATGCTCCAATGAACGCCAAATGCAGGAGCTACTTTGCCCTATTACCCTCCAGGGAAGTCCCCAGGGACGCACTGATTCACGATTGGCCCCGGGACTCCTGTACGCATTTCCTCCCTTCCCCCTGATATCAAAGTTTCTCCAGAAAGCCAGAAACCTACACAGGACAATAATCCTCATTGCCCCATTCTGGCCTCGTCAAATTTGGTTCCCTTCCTGATGACACACTGCATTCGGGGACCCTGGATCCTGGACCCAGAGCCAGATCTATTGACTCACTCGTCAGGGCTCCCCATCCCGCTCTTGTCCCTCCATCTAGCAGCTTGGCTGCTCCATTCCCAACTTAGCCAGGTCTGATCTTCTTTCCTGCAGTTCAGAATATATTAGTGGCTTCTCATAAAGCTTCCACTACTAAAACATATTCTAGTAAATGGAAGCGATTTGTATTCTGAATACACAGCAATTGGATCCTTTTATAGCTCCTTTGAATAAAACATTAGAGTTTTTAACAGACTTGTTCCATCAGGGTGCTTCTCCTGCCACATTAAGAGTTCAGTTGGCTGCCATTTCTAATTTCCATGTGGAAGAATGTGGGGCTCCTGTTATGGCCCACAGACTTTGTAAAGCCTTTTAAAAAGGAGCTTTTCATATTAGACCACCAATTAGATCTCCTACGTCACCTTGGAGTCTAAATTTATTGTTATCTAAATTAATGTTGCCCCCCTTTGAACCAGCCTCCTCTTGCCCATTGAAATTTTTGTCTTGGAAGACTCTCTTTTTGGTAGCCATTACATCCGCTAGGCAGTATCTGAACTTCAAGCTCTCCATTAAGCACCCTTATTTGATCTTTCACTCTGACAGAGTTTCTCTTCAAACTAATTCATCCTTCCTTCCTAAAGTTTGTTCTATTAATAATATTAATCAGTCCATTGAATTACCCACCTTCTTCAAGAATCACTCCAACAAAATGGAGTATATGTTGCACAAATTAGATGTTCACAGACAGCTAAGGTTTTACTTGGATAGAACAAAAGATCACAGAAAAACTGATCAACTTTTTGTAGCCTTTGCTGATAATAGGAAAGGAGTAGCGGTTACCAAAAGAACTCTTTCTAAGTGGTTAAAGGATTGTATCATCTATGTCTATGATTCTTCAAATCAAACTCTTTTGCACAAACCCAAAGGACATTCCACAAGGTCAGTGTCTACATCCCTGGCTCATGCAGCCCGCCTACCACTAGACTCTATTTCAGCGGCTGCTACTTGGTCTAAGCCACATACATTCATTTCTCATTATAAGGTAGACAAGGTTTCTAGGGACAGGGCAACCTTTGGTTCCACTGTGCTCAAGAACGTCCTTCCGTGAGTTCCTCAGGAACAAGGAGCTAGGCGCTACCCATGTGTAAGAACAACGGCGAGATTGAACACTATCACATATAGAAGTTATGTCCTTACCATAACGCTCCATGTGGAGTGTTCATCTCGCCTTTGTTCTTACATTCCCACCCTCCCCCTTAGGAAGAACGTTCAGTTTTTGGTGCCTGGCCTGGGGCATTCTGCTTCTGCTTTGCAGTTGTTGTGTATATAGTTGACATGTATATATATATATATGTGTATGTGTCTATATATATATATATATATATATATATATAGACTCTTAGTTTTGTGCATATGTGATGTAAGCATGAGTGTGCTCTCTCTGGCTACTGGTTTGCTTGCAAACTAGATCTGAGGTAAAGGCAGAGGGGGATTGTGGGTATTAGATTGTCTCGAGCTTCTTCTCGATGCAGAGCTTGCAAGCGGCCGACACGGAGCCGAGGATCGGCTCCGAACCCATGTGTAAGAACAAAGGCGAGATGAACACTCCACATGGAACGTTATGGTAAGGACATAACTTCTATTTTCATATGCTGAAATACCATCAATTTCTCTTGTCTGTTTTAAAACAAAAGCTTACTTCCATTTCTGCCTGTGCAGATGATAAGGAATTACATGACTTATTGCATGCCACTGAACAAGTTGGGAAGCATGGTTTACACTGTGGATTTGATGCCTTGGAGGCTTCTTGTAGGGCTGCTGCCTCCGGCACAGTCATTAGAAGGCATGCATGGCTAAAGGAACAAAATTTGCCAGAACAAGTGAAAGCTAAATTATTGGATGCTCCTGTTCAGCTTTTGATCCAAACAAAACATTATGCTGAAGAGGTGATTAAAAAGATGGAGGATAAGGCAAAATCCATGCAAACAGTTAAAGATTTCTTACAAGTACAGCCACCAAGATTTAGCAGGAATTGGCCTTCTAAAAATTGGTCCTTTCCCACTTCTGACAGGCCTCAGAGGGGTAGATGTAGATGCTCCAGAGGAAGGCTTCAAACACAAGCTTCTTGTAGACCAAGACAGTGGACTGCTTCCACCCCTAGGGGAGGAGAGGACAGGTCATAAACTCATAGGAAACAAACTCAACGACTCCCTCTGTTGGGCTGCAGGAACTTCTTGCCTGGAAGCCCCTCTCGGAGGAAAACTCTCTTTTTTATCAAAATTGGACTCGTATAACCCAAGACAAGTGGGTTCTGGATGTGGTTTTAAGAGGTTACAAATTCCATTTTCATACCCTGCCAAGGCGAAGCGGATGGCCAGACCTTCCAAAACATCAATGGACAGAGGCCTTAAACCAGGTGGAAGCTCTTTTGGCTATGCAAGCCATAGAACTGGTTCCACTTTCAGAGAGCCATAGAACTGGTTCCACTTTCAGAGATGGGACAAGGTTTTTACTCAAGGCTTTTTCTAGTTCCCAGGAAGCAAAACTCATGGAGACCCATTCTGGATCTGTCAGTCTTGAACACCTTTCTAGAGATTCCAAAATTCAAGATGCTTACTCTACAGCAGCTACTTCCAATGCTGTCCAAAGATGCATGGATGGTAACTTTGGATTTAAAGGAGGCATATTTACACATTTCCATCATGCAGGAATGCAGAAAATACCTCAGGTTCAAGGCGGGATCGAGGCACGCTGCCCTTTGGATTATCTACTGCTCCCAGGGTCTTCACCAAATGCCTGGCTCCAGTAGTAGCTTACTGCAGACTCAAGGGAATTCAAATTTACCCTTATCTGGACGATTGTCTAATTCAGGCAGACAGCAAGGATGTCTTACTCCAGCATCTAGACTTTGTACAGAACCTCCTCAGGTTCCTGGGATTCTTTGTAAACATAAAAAAGTCAAATTTGATACCATCACAGCAGATAACTTTTCTGGGTGCTCTTCTAAACACCACAACCCAGATGGCTTTTCTGACATCCGAAAAACAATTACAGCTGGCTTCAACTTTCAAAACCTTGGCATCTTTAACTCCGCTATCTGCAAGGAGATTCCTGCAGGCTTTGGGTTACATGGCCTCCTGCATCCTTCTCGTACCATATGCAAGACTACACATGAGGAAAATACAGTGGTACCTAAAAAGTGTATGGTCTCAGCATTGCCACAGTCTAGACATACTGATCTCCGTCCTGCCTTGCCTTCAAAAGGAATTTCTTTGGTGGTTCAGGGCATGTGCTCTAAACAAAGGAAAACCCTTCTGTCTGCCTCCTGCCACTCAGATTCTAACCACGGACTCCTTGGATTATGCTTGGGGAGCCCATTTTCAGGGCAACTGTCTGCAGGGCCTTTGGACAAAGGATCAGAAGCACCTGCATATCAATTTAAAGGAAATGTTAGCTGTTCAGAAAGCTCTAATGGCCTTCAGGAATCTTCTACAACCAGGACATCTATTAATACGGACGGACAACACCACAGTTATGTGGTACATAAACAAGCAAGGGGGATCTCATTCCTACCCCCTTTGCAGACTAGCCATGGATCTATGGAACACAGCTCTAGCTTGCAATCTGGATCTTCAAGCTCAGTTTCTACCAGGGAAGCAAAACTTCCTGGCAGACAGTCTGAGCAGAAACCTTTCGGATCCACACGAGTGGATGCTGGATACCAAAATATTCAGGATGATAACAGCAGTCTGGGGATGTCCTCACATAGACCTCTTTGCATCCCATCTCAATCATCAACTACAGAAATTTTGCACCAGGACTTTCCACAAAGAAGCCTGGAAAGTGGATGCCCTATCATTCAGTTGGAGGAACCTCTTGGGATATGCCTTTCCGCCTCTTCCTCTTCTTCCACGAGTCTTATTGAAGATAAAACAGGACAAGCCCAAGATGATAATCTTGCTGGCCCCAAATTGGCCTCGACAGTTTTGGTACCCATCTCTAATAAATCTATGTCTGGAGCCCCCTTGGGTTTTACCTCAGTCTCCGAACCTTCTGTCCCAACATCAGGGTCAGGTTCTACACTCATGTCAGAACTCTCAACCTGGCGGCCTGGCTATTCCAGGGCCTTTGATTTCTTCTTTCCTACCCAAGCAGGTTATGGATGTCATTTTAGAAGCCAGACGTCCTAGCACTAGAAAGTCTTATGCAGGAAAATGGAAAAGATTTTGTTCCTGGATGCAGGCTCAGGATTCTGATCCTCTACCTCCGAACATTCCTTTAATTTTACTTTACTTGACAGATCTCTTACATACGGGTCACTCTTTCTCTTCCATTAAGATACATGCCTCTGCTATTTCTGCTCATTATAATACAGACCCTCCAGTCTTTTCCCACCAGCTCATGAGATAGTTTCTCAGAGGAGCTAAGAACTTAAGACCTCCTAGATCTCCTCCCATTCCTGCTTGGGATCTCAATTATGTTTTGGAAAAACTAACCTTGCCTCCTTTTGAGCCTGCTGCCTCTTCTGACATTAAAATTTTTATCTTGGAAGACAGCTATCCTGTTAGCCCTGGCCTCTGCCAGAAGAGTTTCAGAGTTACAAGCTCTTATGGCTGTGGAACCTTATATTATTTTTCATCAAGACAGTGTGTCTTTGAGGACTAATCCTACCTTCATGCCTAAGGTGGTTTCCAAAGTGGCTTTAAATCAAACTATCCACTTGCCAACTTTTTTCCCCACTCCTCAAAATAAAGGGGAAAGGATCTTACATTCCTTGGATGTACACAGACAACTACGTTTTTACCTGGACAGAACCAAGGACATCAGAAAATCAGAACAGTTGTTTGTTTCGTATGCTTCAAGTTCCCAAGGTAAAGCCATTTCAAAACAGACCATTTCTAAATGGATTGCTCATGGAATCAGATTTTTTTTATTCACATCATGGAAAGCAAATCCCAGGGAGTATACGGACTCATTCCACCAGAGCTGCTGCCACTTCTGCGGCCTTCCACAGGGGAGTTCCTACCAAAGACATTTTGGAAGCTGCAACTTGGAGTTCAGTGCATACTTTTTCTAAGCACTTCAATCTACCTCTCTACTCTAAGTCTAGGGCAGGCTTTGCTTCTGCAGTTTTGCAGGGCCTTTTAGCCGCCCCCTCTACTTTATGACCACCTCCCTTTCTTTCTGCTTTGGGATTCTACCCTACAGTCATGACTGCAACAGTGAAACACGATGAACAATAGTACAGTTGTGTACACCTACCATAAATGTAGATGTTCGAGTGTCTTCACTGTTGTAGTCTGGGTTTCCCTCCCTCCTGTCCACTCTTATTTTTTTACTTTTGTGTAGTTCCTTTTTTCACCATTCTTCTGAGGTGTATTTGCAAAGGATATGGGACCTTTTTCATTTTGGGACTCCTGACATCTGGGGCAAGAAAAACTGGAGAAGATGGCGTCGGCTGTCAGCTTTGTACTCCTGCCGCTCTGACGTCAGGGAGCATGGCTGAACAGCTGACGCCGGACCCAGACGTTGGGATTCTGGCCGACCTGGGGCTGCCTGCCGGCAGGGGAGAACCCTCCAGTCATGACTGCAACAGTGAAGACACTCGAACATCTACATTTATGGTAGGTGTACACAACTGTACTTTCCTCCTCTAAGAGACCTAAGACTGAGTTTGCTTATGATTCTTCTGATCAGGATTCTGAAATTTCTGTTTCCTCTGATGACCAGGAATTTACCCTTATCTACCTATGAGGATTCTGATGCAGTGGACTCTATTCCCTCTGCTTCTCCTCCAGAGGATTTCTCTTTTGGTGAAACCTTGCCAACTCTTAGGGAGCATTTTCGCTGGGAAAGCCAGGATTACTCTGACTCTAAAAAGAGGCTTAGGGATTTCTTACTCTTGCCCCAACACAGGCCTTTAGCTATCCCCCTTTACTGGACATTGTTGATGATGCCTTTTCAGAATCTAGCTTAGCCCTTGACTCTTTACCTCCTGCTCCCAGAAAACCTGATAGATATTGCAGGGTCCCTGACTCTCACAAGTTCCTTTTTAAAAATCCTACTGTGGATCCTGAGACCATTTCCCAGGGACCCAAGGGCATTAAGGTTACTACTGGCAAAAATCCTACCCCCTCTGATAGTGATTCCAGGGGCTGGGTAGATTGGCTAAGAAGGTATACACTTATGCAACCTTAGCCATTAGGGCCTTAAACTGCCAGTTTCATATGTTGAAGTATCAGCAGCATATTACTGGATTGCTTAAACAGAAATTGATGTTGATTCCTGACTGTGCTGAAAATAAAGATTTACAGGATTTAATGTATTCTGCTGAACAAGTTGGAAATTGATTCACTAGATGCTTCTTGCAGGGCTGCTGTTACTGAGTCTGTACTTAGAAGGCATGCTTGGCTTAAGGAGCAATCTTTGCCAAGTCATGTTAAAGCTAAATTGCTGGATGCTCCCTTAAACCAAGACCGCCTGTTTGGCATCTAAGCAGAAGAAGTACTTAAAAAGATGGAGGAAAAAGCTAAATCTATGCGAACTGTTAAAGATTTCCTGCAAGTGCAGCCTCACAGATTTAATAGGCATTGGCCGTCTAAAAATTGGTCCTTTCCTGCCTCTTCCAGGCCTTCTCAGTCCAAACGCAGAACCAGCAGAATACCCAGGCTTCAGTCCCAAGGTACTCACAGGGCTAAGTAGTGGGGGGCTCCCACTTCCAAAGCAGGGAGTGGTAAGACTCCCCCCCCCTATGGTCAACTGTCTCAGTGACTTGACTTTAAATCTTCCAAGTCCTGCACAACTGACTATTCCCTTAGGGGGAAAGATTGCCTGGCAGGCAAAAAATTGGGAACTCATTACCCAGGACAAATGGGTTTTAAATATGGTTTACCAAGGATACAGATTCCACTTTCACTCCTTACCAACCCCAAACGGTTGGCCAGACCTACCCCCAAATCAGTGGGCGGAGGCTCAAAAGCAAATTCTCGCTCTCTTAAGCATAAGGGCTATTCATCCTGTTCCAGAAGAGGAACGTGGACAAGGTTTCTACTCAAGACTTTTCCTGGTACCCTGAAAAGACAACTCCTGGCGTCCTATACTGGACCTCTCTATCCTAAACACATTTTTGGTGATTCCAAAATTCAAGATGTTAACTCTTTACCAACTGCTTCTTATGCTAGGCAAAGATGCCTGGTTGGGAACACTGGATTTAAAGGAAGCTTAACTGCACATCCCAATAAGGGAATCCTGCAGAAGATACCTATGCTTCAAAGCAGGATGCATGCACTATCAGTTCTCTGCACTGCCCTTTGGCTTATCTACTGTGCCCAGGGTATTCACAAAGTGCCTAGCTCCAGTGATTGCATTTTGCAGGCAAAGAAATATCCAAATATATCCATACCTGGACGATTGTCTAATTCAGGCAGAAAACCAGGACATACTATTGAATCATCTGGCATTTGTACAGAAATTGCAAACTTCCCTGGGGTACACTATAAACAAAAAGAAATCACATCTTGTACCCTGCCAACAAATTGTATTCCTGGGAGCAAGCTTGAACACAACTTCCCAGATGGCTTTTCTCTCGCTAGAAAAACAAGTTCATTTGACAGCCTACTTCAAACTACTGGCCACAAAGACCCAGCTGTCTGCAAGGAAAATACTGCAAGCCGCCCTTGGCTTCATGGCCTTCTGCATTCTGCTAATTCCATATGCAAGACTGCATATGAGTAAACTACAATGGTATCTAAAAAGCCTATGGTGTTAACATTCTCAGGATCTAGAAGCAATGCTTCCCATCATTCCTTGTCTACAGATAGAGTTCCTTTGGCGGGCAGACGCCTGTCACCAAAACAAGGAACTGCCATTCACTGTACCCCCTGCAGCCCAAACCCTAACAGGCGCATCATACTATGCATGGGGGGGCTCACTAGGCAGGGAAGTGCATTCAGGAATCTATCAGAAAGAAATGTTCTCTGTACAGAATGCTGTGACAGCCTTCAAGGACCACATTCTTCCAGGACAATTATTGGTAAAGACGGACAACAACACTGTTATGTGGTACATAAACAAGCAGGGGGAACCCACTCATACCCTTTCTGCAGACTAACCATGGCTCTGTGGAACACAGCATTGAGCTACCAAGTGCACCTACAGGCTCAATTCCTGCCAGGAAAGCTAAACACACTGGCAGACAATCTAAGCAGAAATCTCATGGACCCACACGAGTGGAAACTGGAACCAAAGATGTTCAACATGTTGAGAAACAAATGGGGGAGCCCAAATATAGACCTGTTTGCCTCCTCCCAGAACTACCAATTGAAAAAATTCTGCACAAGGACTCCTTACAAACAAGCTTGGAAAGTGCATGCCCTGTCCTTCACCTGAAAAAAAAATATCAGTTTATGCCTTTCCCCCTCTGCCTCTCCTCTCCAAGATGCTACGAAAGATCAAACAGGATAAACCAAGGACGATACTGATTGCACCAGACTGGCCACGCCAACACTGGGTACCCCCTTTTGTGCAGTGTGTCACTGCTAGCACCATGGCACCTGCCTCAGACCCCTGTCCTGCTGTCACAGCAGGAGGGCCAGATTCTGCACCCACATCTTCAAACCCTGAACCTGGCAGCCTGGCTAATTACCTGTTCTCTCCATTACCATCCCTTAGTAAGCAAGTGTTGGATGTCATTCTGGAGGCAAGGAGGCCTGGTACTAGAAAATCCTGCACTGAAAAATGGAAAAGATTCTGTTTATGGAGCCATACTTGGGATGGATACAGCAGCGCCCAATTTACCTCAGATTCTTCAGTACTTAACAAAGATGCCGCGCAAGGGCCTTTCCTTTTCCTCCATCAAAATTCATGCCTCAGCCATTTCAGCTCATTGCAACACAGAACCACCCCTCTTCTCTCATCCACTGCTGAAGCAGTTCCTCAGAGGGGCCAAAAACATAAGACCACCCAGGAGAGCTCCTACTCCAGACTGGGACCTTAACTCTGTATTGGAAAAACTCACTCTACCTCCTTTTGAGCCAGCTGCAAATGCAGAGTTGAAATTCCTTTCTTGGAAAACAGCCTTCCTTTTAGCCATTACTTCAGCTAGATGGGTGTCTGAATTACAGGCCCTCATGGCAGTGGAGCCTTAAATCATTTTTCATGCGAATAGGGTGTCCCTCAGGACCAATCCCTCCTTCATGCCCAAGGTGGTAGCCAGTGTGGCCCTTAGTCAGTCCATTAATTTGCCAACCTTCTTTTCTAATCCACAGAACAAAGGGGAGAGAATTCTGCACTCCTTAGATGTGCACAGACAACTTAGATTTTATTTGGACAGGACTAAACTTTTAAGGAAATCTGAACAACTGCTAGTTGCATTTGCTGCAGGGGCAGAGGGGAAGGCCATTTCAAAGCAAGCCATTTCTTAGTGGATAGGCCATTGCATTCATTTCTGCTATAAGCACCATGGAAAGCCTACCCCACAGGGGATTAGACCACATTCTACAGAGCTGCATCTACCTCTACAGCCTTTCACAGAGGTGTCCCTACCAGGGACATCCTAGTAGCTGCTACCTGGAGTTCTATACATACCTTCACCAAGCATTACCATTTGCCATTTTTCTCTAAATCCAGGGCTGGCTTTGCCACTGCAGTCTTGCAGGGCCTTATAGCTTGTCCTAATGCTATCTAATTTCCTCCTCCCATCCTTAACTTTGGGAATCTACCCAAATATGATGACTGCAACAGTGAAACACGAAGAACATAGTACAGTTGTGTACACTTACCATAAATGTAGATGTTAGAGTGTATTCAGTGTTGCAGTTCTAGTTACCCTCCTTCCAACCCCTTGACTTCGATTGGCTATTCCTCTATTCTTGCTGACTATGTTTAAAGCTTTAAGGTGTATTTGCTTTTTTGTTGAGGTGTAACCTTATATATATATATATATATATATATATATACACATATATATATATATATATATATATATATATATATATATGCTTCCCATGCATGCTTTATACCCCTGACTACCTGATGTCATGGAAGATGGGACAGCAACTGACACAGGACCCAAGACTTTGTTAATCAGGCCGACTGAGGGCTACTGCAAGCAGATAACCCAAATGTTATGACTGCAACAGTGAATACACTCAAAAAAAGTATGTAGAACCTTACTCAAAACAAAAACCAGCAGTAGAAAACAGGAAATCCAATGAAAAACTCA
This sequence comes from Protopterus annectens, assembly GCF_019279795.1. Lineage (NCBI taxonomy): Eukaryota > Metazoa > Chordata > Ceratodontiformes > Protopteridae > Protopterus > Protopterus annectens. The sequence goes on along the minus strand of NC_056748.1, from coordinate 427,318,958 downwards.
GGCACCTGACTCTTCACCAGTAAACACGATTTTATTACACATAAAACAGTTAAGGATTGAGCGCTTTCGTCTCCACCCTGGAGACCTCTTCAGAATCAATTCAAAACACACACACTCACATTTTTATATACATTTCAATCAAATCATTATTCAATTAAGAGTTAAAATTGAGTGAAAAACTAATAAACATTAAGATTCAACAAATTAATTAAAGCAACACCAACATTAATAGTGAAATTCCATCAGTAGTATCCAGTTTTTTGAAATCCAATTTTTTAAAAACCTAAGTACTGATCTAAAGGTATAAGTTTTATGTCAGGAATAGAAAAGATGTATGTGTTGAAATCATATATGTTTTATAATTATATTTATGTATATTATTTAAAAACTATTAGCTGTAAATATAGCTATTGTATTTTAATGTGTTTAAATATAAATAAATATGTTTGTACATATATAAATAAATGTATAATATATAAAATATATAAACCCATATGTACAATTAAAATACAGATGAATATATATATACTTATAAAAATACTAATCAGAAAATTGCTATAAATATCTCATATATATAATTAATTAATAAATAATATAAATAAATCAAATATATATAGTTATAAGTAATATATAGTATAATGTGTGTAGTTAAATTACATATAAAAAAAGCCATGCCATAACTCCATGTGTTCATATAATAATAAATAAATATATGATTAATGAATGTATGATAAAACAGTTAATAATATGAAACAAATTATATTAATAAAGCCTCCCACTATGGGTGTCATTCAATAAATGTAGAATAATGAAATATAGAATAATAAATTAAAAATATGAAATATAAAATTTACATGTATAGCAGCTGTAGTTTTGTAACTAAGAGCCATAAATTGCAATGCAACTAGTTCACAAAGAATAATGTCTAAAAAGTGTATTAAAAAATGTTTATAAAATTGTTTAAAAACATATATATAACATAAAAAGTAGTTTAGAAAGTTAATTTGTAGTTATTTCCATACTATGAATGTTTCTTAGGGCCCGATGCTAATATTTTTAGTGCTGGTGTAATGGATATGCAGTCATTTAATCCTTTGCCGTTACAGGCATCAAGTCTTAGCTGCCATATCATTTCCCTATATAATAATTTTGTGGTCCAATCTCCTCCTCTATCTGAATTCTCCACAATTTCCAAGGCCCAAAATTTAAAATTAGCGTTAGAACAAACCATGGAATGTCTATAAAGAGCATTATTGACATTTTTGCGGTTAATATCTCTAATATGTTCGTATATTCTTCTACGTAGGTGTCTCTCGGTCTTTCCTACGTAGAAGCACCAGCAAAAAGTACAATATGCTAAATATATCAGGCCTTTGGTATAGCAGCTGCTATACTTATTAGCTTTTAAAATGATATGTAAACTAGGCAAATAAATAAATAGGCAAATAAATAGATTTTTCACCTGCTATGAATGGACATTGCAATTTATGGCTCTTAGTTACAAAACTATAGCTGCTATACATGTAAATTTTATATTTCATATTTTTCATTTATTATTCTATATTTCATTATTCTACATTTATTGAATGACACCCATAGTGGGAGGCTTTATTAATATCATTTGTTTCATATTATTAACTGTTTTATCATACATTCATTAATCATATATTTATTTATTATTATATGAACACATGGAGTTATGGCATGGCTTTTTTATATGTAATTTAACTACACACATTATACTATATATTACTTATAACTATATATATTTGATGTATTTATATTATTTATTAATTAATTATATATATATGAGATATTTATAGCAATTTTCTGATTAGTATTTTTATAAGTATATATATATATTCATCTGTATTTTAATTGTACATATGGGTTTATATATTTGTTTATATATTATACATTTATATATATGTACAAACATATTTATTTATATTTAAACACATTAAAATACAATAGCTATATTTACAGCTAATAGTTTTTAAATAATATACATAAATATAATTATAAAACATATATGATTTCAACACATACATCTTTTCTATTCCTGACATAAAACTTATACCTTTAGATCAGTACTTAGGTTTTTAAAAAATTGGATTTCAAAAAACTGGATACTACTGATGGAATTTCACTATTAATGTTGGTGTTGCTTTAATTAATTTGTTGAATCTTAATGTTTATTAGTTTTTCACTCAATTTTAACTCTTAATTGAATAATGATTTGATTGAAATGTATATAAAAATGTGAGTGTGTGTGTTTTGAATTGATTCTGAAGAGATCTCCAGGGTGGAGACGAAAGCGCTCAATCCTTAACTGTTTTATGTGTAATAAAATCGTGTTTACTGCTGAAGAGTCGGGTGCCTGAGTGAATACACTCAAGCATCTACATTTATGATAAGTGTACACAACTGTACTTTCTTCCCTCCCTCACGATGACTGTGACTACAGACACCTCCCTGCTCAGGTGGAGAGGGTTTGCCAGTGTAAGGATGGTCTAAGGCACGTGGTCTGCTTTGGAGATCAGTCTGCATATCAGCGTCCTGGAGGTAGGGCATTGCTTTTGGCGTTGCAAGCTCTCCATGCCTTTCTTCCTCCTGGAGCTGTTTTATATATAGACGGACAATATGTGCATAGTGTGGTACATCAACAAACAGGAGGAACCAGATCTTATCCCCTTTGCCGTGAGGCTATGAGGTTGTGGAAGTGGGTGATCTCCACCAGCCATTTTCTGGTGGCAATGCACATTCTGGGGAAGTCCAACATTCTAGTGGACAGGCTCAGCCGATCTGTTCTGATGCCCTACGAGTGGTTTCTGAATCAGTCAGTATCGGACAAGTTGTTTTTAAAGTGGAGTCGGCCTTGCTGCAATCTCTTTGCTTCGCCTTCCAATGCGAAGTGCAGTGAGTATTTCACTCTGATCCTCCCTCCAGGGGAGCCACCCAGAGATGCTCTAGTCCATTTTTTGCCCTCCAGTCAACTATATGAGTATTCTCGGCTTCCTCTAATTCCCAAGTTTATTCATAAAGCTCGTTGACTGGGGATCTTTGTTATCCTCATTGCCACTTTCTGGCCTCGTCAAGTTTGGTTCCTCACTCTGTGGTCTCATATAGTGAGTACTCCCTGGAATCTAGATCCGTTTCCAGATCTGATCACGCACCCACCAGGGTTATCTCACCCAGATTTAGTCAACTTGCATCTCACGGCTTGCTGCTCCCATTTCCATGATAGCCAGGACTTCCGGGCTTTCTTCTCCTGTCAGAAACATCCTGATTGCAGCTCACAAGACTTGTACCAGGAAGATCTACTCTAGCAAATGGAAACATTTTTCGATCTGGGCCTCTCAGCATGACCTGGAACCCTTTACAGCATCAGTGGCTGCAATTTTGGAATTTTTAGTTTAAATTTTTAATAATGGCACTAGTTTTGTACTATTAACATTCAGCTTGCAGTGATTTCCAATTTCCATGTGGGCAAAAATTTGGCCTCCTTAGCTTCGTCTAAACTCTGTAAGGCCTTTCTGGAAGGTACCTTTCTTCTTCGGCCTCCGGTTAAGGACCCCACGCCTCCTTGGGACCTAACCTTCATTTTCTTTGGTTTCTCCCCAGTTTGAACCAGCTACCTTTGTTGATTTTGCAGTTTTTATCATGGACGACTGCTTTTTTGGTGGCAATTACTTTGGCTGAAAGGGTTTCTGAGCTTCAAGCTTTATCTATTAAGCCCCTTTATCTATTTTTTTCTAAAGACAATGTGTTCTTGCAGACCAGTCCATCTTTCTTGCCAAAGGTGGCTTCAGAATCGAACATTAATCAGGTCATTAATTTGCAAGTTTTCTTCCTAAATTTCCAAAGTAGAGGGGAGTACAAATTGCACTTACTAGACTTGCACAGGCAATTGTGTTTCTATCTCCATAGAACTAAAGGCTTGTGTAAATCGTATCAGCTTTTTGTCTCATTTTCTAACCCTCATTTGGGAAAGCCTGTTTCTAAAGTTACGATTGCTCACTTGATTTCAGAATGTCCAAAAGCGAAAAGCCACCAACCGGATGTAAAATATAAATTTATTAGAACCAACGAACTTCAAAACGAACAGACTTTAAAAGTAACAATCAAATAACTTCAACTACACAAACGATCAAGAATAAGCGCTTTCATTTAAAAGGTTTTAAACTTCATCAGGCAATCAATTAAATTACATCACTTCCTTTTATAACCACCTCTTTTTTCAAAAAATCTCACTCATATGACTCGTACAAAACAAGCATGCCCAATAATATAAAAATGACTGTTTGAAAATATTTTGACTTTCCTCATGTATATATAGTTACGAATTCCTATATTGCATAAATTCTATAATATATACTTTATATGAGAATTTACCAATATTTGGAAAAACTGATAAGAATATATAATAAAAATATTTAACATTAAAAAATTAAATAAATAAAATATTTTCCGTAACTAATTCCATTGTAATATTAACATTATTATACGGAAAATACTGTAATATTAGCCATTCAGTATAATTTAAATGAAATTTAAAATGTTTAAGTGAATAATGTTATTCTATAATAAAAATGCAAATAATGAAAAATGAAAATAAAAATAGAGAATAACTTATGATGTCAGCCTACTTGGAAATAGAAAATCATTTAAAATACACCACTATATAGATTATATTTTAAAACCTTATTAAATTATTTGCCATAAAATTAATGTAGGACAGTTTTTTTATTTAAGAAATAAAAAATATTTTTTAAAATATAAATACAACTGTAGATCAAAAGCTGTAGTTTATTTAGCCATGTGTGATTCATGTGCCTCATTTTATGTAGTCAAAACAGAGAGAGCCTTATCTCAAAGAATTTATGAACACGAATATGCAATTAAGAAAAATAAAGCGAATAACGCTTTAGCAAAACACATCGAGTGTAATAATCATCAGTTTAATTTTATAATTATAAATCGTGTGGAGATAAAAGACAAAACCCCTTGGGGTTTGATACTCGAACAAAGAGAATTACAATGGCAAATTAAACTACAAGCAGACACATGGCCTGGTATAAATGAAAGAAGTACTATAGCACCAATACTCAAATTAATGGCACTAAATAGAAAGAAAATTAAAGATTAAAATAACATATTTCGAGTATTAATTTTAGATATAATTTTATATAATTTTAAATATTTATCATATTATATATTTATATATTTAAAAATAAATGTATACATTTGATATTAGACCCTACATATAAGCACATTAGGATGAATTATTTTTTTCACATAAATTAATCCTTTTAATAATGTGGTTTAAATTTTGTTCATTAATAATAGTATATATATTATTTATCTGGTATAGGTGGAGATTTTTTAGATAGGGATGAACATTAATGGAAATGATTTGGCATGTATATATATATATATATATGTGTGTGTGTGTGTGTGTGTGTGTGTGTGTGTATATATATATATATATATATATATATATATATATATATATACATATATTTTTAATATTTTCTATGGATTAATATTGTATGTTGAAAAAGTTTTAAATAAAGATTTTATATATATATATATATATATATATATATATATATATATATATATATATATAAATGTTTTTAAAATAATATAAACATATACATTTATTTTATTAAATAATTTAATAAGGTTTTAAAATATAATCTATATAGTGGTGTATTTTAAATGATTTTCTATTTCCAAGTAGGCTGACATCATAAGTTATCTCTATTTTTATTTTCATTTTTCATTATTTGTATTTTTATTATAGAATAACATTATTCACTTAAACATTTTAAATTTCATTTAAATTATATTGAATGGCTAATATTACAGTATTTTCCGTATAATAATGTTAATATTACAATGAAATTAGTTACAGAAAATATTTTATTTAATTTATTTAATTTTTTAATATTAAATATTTCTATTATATATTCTTATCAGTTTTTCCAAATATTGATAAATTCTCATATAAAGTATACATTATAGTATTTATGCAATATAAGAATTCGTAACTATATATACATGAGGAAAGTCAAAATATTTTCAAACAGTCATTTTTATATTACTGGGCATGCTCGTTTTGTATGAGTCATGTGAGCAGGATTTTTTGAAAAAAGGTTATAAAAGGAAGTGATGTAATTTGATTGTCTGAAGTTTAAAACCTTTTAAACGAAAGCGCTTATTCTTGATCGTTTGTGTAGTTGAAGTTATTTGATTGTTACTTTTAAAGTCTGTTTGATGGTTCTAATAAATTTATATTTTATATCCGGTTGGTGGCTTTTCGCTTTTGGCTATTCAGTAGTTCGTGGTTCTCAGTAGTAATATGTCGTTAGTTGGTGTAAGCGAAAATGCCGTACAGCTGGATGATTCCATGGACAGGACGGAAGGGTCGATTGGCAATCTAACTGCGCTGATAATGAAATTGACACAGTGAGTTGATGGCTTATATGAAAGGTTTAATAATTCGGAAGCAAGCAGAGTAAATGGAAGTTCACATGACGCTAAAATCAACAGCGCCTTTAATTTCAATTTAACACCAGCATGCCTGGATAACGGAAACAGTTTTAGTGGTGAAAATGTTAAGCAAAATGGAGAAGTTTCAAAAGAGAATATTGGTAGCCAAGTAAATCCGATGAATAGAACATACCAAGTTCCATTGCATCGTGGGCAACAACATATCCCTAATTCTAGGAAAGGCATAAGGAAAACAATTCCTGTCTTGACTGAATGGCTTGAGTCTTCATTCGCATTTTCAGGACAAGCAATTTCAGGTACTAGCAGTATTGATTCCAAGCTTAATGACTATGATTCTAAATTATTGAGATGTAGGAAGCTCCAACTGGAGAATGCTTATTTGATGGAACGTATCAAACATAATATAATACCAAAAGGGTTATGCCTTTGGCGTTACCCTACCGGATTGATACACAATTCTCCAATGCATATTGAGTTACTTCAGTTATTTGATAAAAGTGGTAAAGATTTATTAAATGTGCTAATTAAGTATAATCAAATTGAAATAGACCAGCTCATAGCGGATTTAGATCAACTTGATAATATTATCAAAGCTGACATTTCTTTTGATACTATTCAATACGATATGCTGAGAATTTACAATAGTATTGAACAGTATATAATTAAACTGAAGAATGGGAAAATGAATAAATTAGAGAGAGACATTACTCAATATGCTAATGGATTAGCATATCCTAGGCCTCCAGGTGGTCAAAATAGAAGAAATAAAACTTATGGTCATAATAATAACAATAAAATGAATACTGCAGTACATGACCATAGTGACATTGAACAGCATAATGACTTGGCCTATAATGAAGAATTTCCAGAACTAAGGCGTTCAGAAAGACTTAAAAACAAACCCCCCCACCCACGTTATCAAGCAGCAGGGTTTCATGGGGCCAGGCCCAAGGACAAACAATGGAGAACATAGACAATAATGCTTTGGTGGATCTACATGGTGACACCAATCATTTAGACTTACAAATATGTCAGCATGGACTAAATGAGAATGCATTGAAACATATAATTGTTAATAATGCTGGAGACTTTAAAGTTTTTAATTTTTCTAGTATTGAAGTGAACCAAGACGTAGCAAATTTGTTATCTAAAGGTTACACCTTTGTTCCATCTAAACCATTTGATTTTACATCAGTCATGATAGATATGAAGTTATTTTTAAGAAAAATAAATTTTTCCTTGATATATCATGATACTATTTATGAGTCACGTAAGTTTAATATTACTAGCACCTTTAATCCGCCCTTACATCCTAAGTTACTATTGTATGAGAAAATGTGTGAATACCAGTTAAAGAATCTAGATAAATGGAATAAAGTGATAGATTATCCTTCAAATTTAAGTGTAAATGAACAAAGTATTTTAAAGGCTTTACAAAAAGAAAAAATTAGAATTATGAAGCCAGAGGTGCCGTGATTATGAGTAATGAGATGTATAACCAAAAAATGGAAGTAATTTTAAAACTGATACATATGAACAGGTATCATTAAATGAATTAAACTCGGCGTATAAGAAAATATATATACAAATTAATGACATGTTTTTAGAAAGGTGGATAGATATAGATTTTTTATAATTATTTGAACATTATAACGCCTAGAATTCCTATCTTTTTTTTTGGAAATCCAAAAATCCATAAAAATTTACTTGATCCTCCCATGCGTCCATTGGTAGATGGAAGAGACTCTATCACCTCAGCATGTGTCAAGTATGTCGACTATGAGCTAAAAAAGATTGTGAAAAAAGAAAAATATATCTGTAAAGACTCATGGACATTCTTGGAGCACATGAATGATATAAAATTTGATAATCAAGATATTTTAGTAACTATAGATGTATGTGACCTCTACATGGTGATCCCTCAAAACATAGGTCTTGAATGGATTAATGAAATATTATTCCAGTATTCTATTAATCAAGAATTAATTAATTTAATCATTGAACTTTTGGATTTAATTTTAAATAATAATTATATTACATTTGATAAAAAATATTACATACAGAAAAAGGGTATTGCTATGGGTTCACCGTGTGGAGGCACATATGCTAATTTAGTAATGGTGTTTTGGGAGAAAAAGTTTATTTTTAATGGCAAATATGTATTTATTAAATCTTATCACCGCTTTCAAGATGATATCAGCCTTATTTGGAATAGTAATATAGATATTTTGAACAAATTTTTAGTTTATATAAATGAAACCACTTCTTTTTTTAAATTCATATGGAATATAAGGAATAATAGTATTAATTATTTAGATATTAATTTAATTAAAGATTATGAAAATAAAACTTGTATTTCATTAAGTCATAGAAAAAATCATATTCTAATAGTTTTCTCCATTATAGTAGTGCACACCCAGAACATCAGAAAAAATCAATTATAAAAGGGCAATTGGTAAGAGCTGCTCGAATGATTACTAACTTTGCTGAATTTCAAATAGAGTGTAACTTCCAATGAAGTATGTTTATAAATAAAAATTATCCACCTGTATTAATTGATAAATTAATTACTGAGGTGACACAAAAAGGATTAAATGGTCACTTTTTTCCAATTTTAAATGGGTATAATATGAATACTAATAATGTAGATAATGGAGATCAAAATATGACAACTAATTTTAAAGTAGAAACTATAATAAATCCTATGGCTAATAATAATCTAATGTTGCAAAATGAAAATCAATTTACAAAAGCATTGGTTATTACTTTTTCGCAGGACTATCAAATAATAAGGGAAATATTTATGAATAACTGGGTGATTTTAATGAATGATCCTCAGTGTAAGAAATATATAGACAATTTCCCTAAAATTGTATATAGAAAAGGGAAAGGTTTTAAAGATTTTATTAAGATCAAATACCCAAAATATAAATAATAATAAAGTAATAAATGGAATGCTTAACTGTGGTGCTTGTAACTGGAGCCATAAAATTAATGTAGGACAGTTTTTTTATTTAAGAAATAAAAAATGTTTTGTAAAAAATAAATACAACTGTAGATCAAAAGCTGTAGTTTATTTAGCCATGCATGATTCGTGTGCCTCATTTTATATAGGCAAAACAGAGAGCGCCTCATCTCAAAGAATTTATGAACACGAATATGCAGTTAAGAAAAATAAAGCGAATAACGCTTTAGCAAAACACATTGAGTATAATAATCATCAGTTTCATTTTATAATTATAGATCATGTGGAGATAAAAGACAAAACCCCTTGGTGTTTAATACTCGAACAAAGAGAATTACAATGGCAAATTAAACTACAAGCAGACACATGGCCTGGTATAAATGAAAGAAGTACTATAGCACCAATACCCAAATTAATGGCACTAAATAGAAAGAAAATTAAAGATTAAAATAACGTATTTTGAGTATTAATTTTAGATATAATTTTATATCATTTTAAATATTTATCATATTATATATTTATATATTTAAAAATAAATTTATACATTTGATATTAGATCCTACATATAAGCACATTAGGATGAATACATTTTTTCACATAAATAAATCCTTTTAATAATATGGTTTAAATTTCGTTCATTAATAATAGTATATATATTATTTATCTGGTATAGGTAGAGATTTTTTAGATAAGGATGAACATTAATGGAGATGGTTTGGCATATATATATATATATATATATATATATATATATATGTGTGTGTGTATAATATACATATACATATATTTTTAATATTGTCTATGGATTAATATTGTATGTTGAAAAAGTTTTAAATAAAGATTTTAGATATATACATATATAAATAAAGATTTTTAAAAATAATATAAACATATAAATATATTTTATTAAATAATTTAATAAGGTTTTAAAATATAATCTATGTAGTGGTATATTTTAAATGATTTTCTATTTCCAAGTAGGCTGACATCATAAGGTATCTCTATTTTTATTTTCATTTTTCATTATTTGCATTTTTATTATAGAATAACATTATTCACTTAAACATTTTAAATTTCATTTAAATTATATTGAATGGCTAATATTACAGTATTTTCCGTATAATAATGTTAATATTACAATGAAATTAGTTACAGAAAATATTTAATTTAATTTAATTTTTTAATATTAAATATTTTTATTATATGTTCTTATCAGTTTTTCCAAATATTGGTACATTCTCATATAAAGTTATATATTATAGTATTTATTGCAATATAGGAATTCGTAACTATATATACATGAGGAAAGTCAAAATATTTTCAAACAGTCATTTTTATATTACTGGGCATGCTCGTTTTGTATGAGTCATGTGAGCGGGATTTTTTGAAAAAAGAGCTGGTTATAAAAGGAAGTGATGTAATTTAATTGATTGTCTGATGAAGTTTAAAACCTTTTAAACGAAAGCACTTATACTTGATCGTTTGTGTAGTTGAAGGTATTTGATTGTTAGTTTTAAAGTCTGTTCGTTTTGAAGTTCGTTGGTTCTAATAAATTTATATTTTACATCTGGTTGGTGGCTTTTCGCTTTTGGCTATTCAGTAGTTTGTGGTTCTCAGTAGTAATATGATTTCAGAATGTATCTCTTTGTCAGCTTTGTTTCCATTTGACATGTCTGGGCGCATTCCACCAGACCAGTCTCTACTTCTGCGGCTTTTTGGTCCAGGCTTCCTCGTGATGATATCTGTTCTGCTGCTACCTGGTCCTCGTCACATACCTTTATTTCTCATTATAAACTGGATCTTCTCTCCAGGAGCAGAGCATCTTTTGGTTCAGCCTCACTACGGAATATCCTTCCATGAGGACCTCCCAGGGTTTTTTTTTTGGTAGCTAGAGACTCTGTCCCTCAGGTTCAAGATCATATGAAAACAACTTCAGATAATTAAGTTATGTACTTACCCTAATGTTTCATCTGAGTTGTTGCTTTCCATTTATCTTCAACCGTCCCTCCCTCCAGCCCCCTGCCTTTTTTGAGCTGTGTAGTGGACTGGACTGAAGAGACATGGGCCCATTTGCTCTGGTTGGCTCTGAGTATGTGGGCTTTTAGAGGGTTGTGCCAGGTTTTATAGGCATGTAGACTATATAGGGTTAGTGCTGTTCTGCAACAAACTCGATCTGAGTGGAGGAAGGAGAGCAGGGCATTATGGGTAGGGGAGGAGCTTGGACTTTGGATCCAATGCTGGAGTGCACAGCCGAGTCGGATCCATGCCGGATCCAAGTCCCTCAGGTTGAAGACAAATGAAAAGCAGCAACTCTGATGGAATGTTATGGCAAGTACATAACTTACTTTTAATATCCAACGTTGATTTTAACATTCGATGGTTTGCAGTTTTATTAAAGTAGGTTTTCAGCAGATTCATCTCAATCATTTAAATTTTGATAAAGTGTAATTTCTGTCTACAGAAGTAGACCCAGTTAAATGTAATGGATGTTTCGCATCATTTGATCTTCTAGATCTCTTCTTGATGACAAGGAGTACCATTCTGCCATCTGCTTGCAGCTGCTTTCTGGAGTTGTCTGTATGCCAGGCAAAAAGTGAATAATGTTCTTTTATTCCCATGTTGCAGTATTCATACTGTGGAATTTCCAGCCCCCAGGTGACCCGATGTCATCTCCTATACAAAAGCTTAAGCCTGGCTGCCATAGGTGCATGGGATGTCACACGCAAGGCCATAAACCATGGAGTATAACTATGACATCGGCACACACAGATGTCAGAACTTTTCAGCCGCAGACGACAATAACTTTGACTGCTTCGCTGCTACATCCGAAGACTTCTAAAAGATAAGTACCCCATTGGGGTTTGCCTATTTCATAATTAAGTTTTAGCTTGGTTGCTGTAGTTTTTTTCTTTGGCTGATGTCAGAGAAAAAGAGTAAATGTAGTTGTGGGCGCCAGATTCCGCACAAAGACTCCCACGACCACTGTGTCTTTTGCTTAGGTAAAGAGCACGACCATAAGGTCTGCCCTATTTGCCAGTCCTTTGTACCCAAGACCTTACGCAGCTGTCTAACTGCATTAAATCTGTTTTTAGAAAATGAAAGGCTTAAATGCCTTATGCTTAGGATGGATCCCGAGTTGCCTGCCCAAGCCGAACAACCTCAGAAGAAGGCCAAGTATGTTCATCGTGTTTCACTGTTGCAGTCATTACTCTTGGGTTATCCTGCTGGTAGGCTACCCGCAGTCAGCCTGAATTCCAAAGTCTTGGTCCGGCGTCGGTTGCTGTCGCCTCTTCCCTGACGTCAGTGCGCCATGAGTATAAATAATGCAGCCGATGCCATTTTCTTCAGTCTTTCTTGCCGTGCGGTGCCCGAAGCAGAAGCAGTTCGCAAGTGCCGGTCAGCCAACTCCTGAGATTTTCGTGTTTGAATTTCAGATCCAAAGTCTTCATTTAAAGCTAAGGTCCCCGTTGGGGAAACTTTTTTCTTGCTCCAGACTGATGTCAGAAAAAGTTAAGATGTCAGAAAAAGTTAATAATTGTATTTCTTGTGGAAAGCAAATGACTCATAAGGACTTTCATTCTTATTGTATTCCTTGCCTAAGCCCTGATCAGGTTTTGTGCTAGATTTAACGAACACACTATTAAGCGTCGGTACGATTTTGCATTTCATTACTTTGGCCGAAGATTTAATTACACAATGTCGTCGGATAGCCATCCGATTACCGCAATTCCCAAGAAACAAAAGGAAAAGGACAGGCATCTGAGGTCCAAAACTGATGACGAGGCTTCTTCTAAGCCAGTCGCCGGTTCTCAGTGAGGTGAATTCGCAGCCCCTGATGCCCGCTACCTCAGAACCGCAGGCCGCTTCTGACTCACACGTGGAGCAAACTAGACCGCTGGAAACTCGAGGTATTGGACACTTGGAAAATATTTCCTCAGATGGGTCCGGAGCCGCTGAGCAGGCATTGGCTTCTGAGGGTGTTTTCAGGCCTACACAGTTATATGTAAAACTGACTACAGCTTCAAAGGCAAAGACTAAAGCACCACCAAAGACAAAGAAACAAATGCAGCAAGCCCATGGACAGGCCTCCATGCCTAAAAATCAGATGCTCAAAATGGCCGAAGACCTTATTACTTTGATCAGGGGTTCCCACCCCCCTCCTGATAAGAGGCCTAGGCAAGAGACAGAATATGAATCTTCAGATCAGGTTTCCATTTCCACTGATTCCTTCCTCTTCTGTACAGGAATACTCTTTTCCTCCCTATGAGGATTCTGATGCTGAAGAATCTATCCCTTCAGCCTCTTCTCCTGAGGATTATTCTTTTGGGGAAACCCTGCATACCATGAGGGAGCACTTCCACTACTACTCAGAATCTAAGAAAAGGCTCAGAGACTTTCTTTTACTACCTCAGCACAGGCCTCTTGCTACCCCCCCTGTTTTAGACATTGTAGATGATGTATTTTCAGAGTCCAGCCTGTCTCCTGACTCTCTACCCCCTGCACCTGTTAAGCCAGACAGATACTACAGGGTTCCAGATTCACATAAATTTCTTTATAAAAACCCTGCTGCTGACCCAGAAACTATTTCTCAGGGTCCCATAGGGGTCAAGGCTTCCACTGCAAAAAACCCTATCCCCTCTGATAGGGATTCAAAGGCACTGGACAGATGGGGGAAAAAGGATGTTCATCGTGCATACAGCTGCAGTCATCACAGTTGGGGTTATCCTGCCGTCAGGCGGGTCCTCGGTCAGCCGAATTCCAAAGTCTAGGTCCGGTGTCGGTTGTCGTCGCTTCTTCCTTGACATCAGTGCGGCAGGGGTATAAAAGAGGCAGCCGACGCCATTTTCTTCAGTCTTTCTTGCCGCACGGTGCCCGAAGCAGAAGCAGTTCGCAAGTGCCGGTCGGCCAGCTCCTGAGATTTACGAAAAGTATTTCAGCCGAAGTCTTCTTTAAAGCTAAGTACCCCGTTGGGGAAACTTTTCTTGCCTCAGGCCGATGTCAGACAAAGTTAATAATTGCATTTCTTGTGGGAAGCAAATACCGCATAAGGATTTTCACTCTTACTGTATACCTTGCTTAGGGCCAGACCACGACGTCTCGGCCTGCCGTTTTTGTGCTAGGTTTAACAAGCGCACTATTAAGCGCTGGGCGGAGTTAGTCCTTCATTATTTTGGCAAAAAATTTAATTATATCATGTCGTCGGATATACAGATGCCAGTTTCAGGCAAAAAAACGAAAGGATAAGGACAGACATCCGAAGCCTGCACAGAGTACTGAGATCACGCTAAGGCCGACTACTGGTTCTCCGGTTCTCAGCGAGGTGCCTACGCAGCCCCTGACTACCGATTAAACTATTTTACCGGTGACTTCAGTACCTGAGGTCGCAGCTTCCTCGGTCTCCATTCCCACTGCAGATACCGACGCCACTTTTGGCGGAGAAACGGAAAGTTTAGCAAGGCCTGCCATTTCTGAAGGCGTTTTCAGGCTTACCACCTTCTCTATTAAATCGTCCTCTAAATCTAAAGCTCCAATGAAAATTTAAAAACAGGGTCCTCAGACCTCCTCTCAAGGCCCCATGCCTAAAAAACAGATGCTTAAAATGGCTGAGGATTTGATTACACTCATCTGGGGTTCTCAACCCCCATCAGACAAAAGACCCAGGTTGGAGGAAGACTTCCCTTCCTCAGACCAGGCTTCTAT
Organism: Protopterus annectens; assembly: GCF_019279795.1. Lineage (NCBI taxonomy): Eukaryota > Metazoa > Chordata > Ceratodontiformes > Protopteridae > Protopterus > Protopterus annectens. The sequence goes on along the minus strand of NC_056748.1, from coordinate 427,303,774 downwards.
TACCTCAGACCTTTCTGAGGACCAGGATTACGCCTATTCCCCATTTGAAGACTCTGATGCTGAGGAGTCTATTCCCTCGGTCTCCACCCCTGAGGACTACTCTTTTGGGGAAACCCTTCATACATTGAGAGAGCACTTCCACTGGGAAGGCCAAGATTACTCAGATTCCAAGAAAAGGCTCAGGGAATTTCTGCTACTTCCCCAGCATAGGCCCCTGGCTATTCCTCCTGTCTTAGATAGTTTGGATGATGTGTACGCAGAAGCCATTCTTAATCCAGACTCTTTACCTCCTGCCCCTGTTAAACCAGACAGATATTACCGGGTTCCTGATTCTCACCAGTTCCTTTATAAAAGCCCTTATGCTGACCCAGAAACTATTTCTCAGGGTCCCAAGGGGGTTAAGGCCTCTACTGCTAAAAACCCTTTACCTTCAGAGAGAGATTCCAGAGCATTAGAAAGGTGGGGGAAAAAGGTGTATACATCAGCCACCTTAACCATGAGGGCATTAAACTGTCAATTTCATATGATAAAATACCAGCAGTTCTTGCTATCTCAGCTGAAAAGCAAAAGGACACAAACAGAACAACCAGATTTGAAAGAGTTGCAGGATTTGTTGCATGGAGCAGAACAAGTGGGAAAACATGCCTTACAGTGTGGTTTTGATGCTTTAGAGGCCTCATGTAGAGCTGCTGTCACGGGGTCTGTCATACGTAGACACGCTTGGCTCAAAGAGCAAACCTTACGAGATCATGTCAAAGCAAAGTTATTAGATGCACCACTACAAAAAGATGTATTGTTTGGTGTTAAAGCGGAGGAGGTACTAAAGAAAATGGAGGAAAAAGCGAAATCTATGCAAACAGTTAAAGATTTCTTGCAGGTGCAGCCTCCACGCTTCAGCAGAAACTGGCCTTCAAAAAATTGGTCCTTTCCAGCCACGGACAGACCCCAAAGGGGTAGATACAGACGCCCAAGGGGTAGAGGGCAACCTCAAGGATCTTACAGAGCTAGGCAGTGGCAAGCACCAGCTCCAAGAGCTGGAGAAGATAGACTACAGTCATTTAGAAAACAGACGCATTGACTTTTCCCCTATGCCTGCCAAACAAAGCACTAATGGCAGCACCTTTGGGCGGAAAACTGGCCTTATTTTCAAAAAACTGGCACATTGTTACAAAGGACAAATGGATTCTGGATATTATAGACAGAAGCTACAGGTTCCACTTTCACACCCTTCCAAAAAAGAGGCATGCCAAACCTGCCCCAAAATCAATGGGCAGAGACGCAAAAAAAAATTTCCGCTCTCATGGATATGAAAGCAATTCAAGAGGTACCTGCAAAAGAACAAGGTCAAGGTTTTTACTCAAGACTATTTCTGGTACCAAGGAAGGACAAAGATTGAAGACCCATCTTAGACCTATCTATTCTAAACACATATCTAGAGGTACCAAAATTCAAGATGCTCACATTACAGCAGCTTCTTCCCATGCTGGGCAAGGAGTCTTGGCTGGTAACGTTGGAACTCAAGGAGGCATACCTGCATGTCCCTATCAGACAAGATTGCAGAAGATACCTCAGATTTCTTGCAGGTTCAACCCATTATCAATTCTCTGCATTGCCCTTTGGCTTATCTACTGTGCCCAGAGTGTTTACGAAATGCCTGGCATCAGTAATTTCTTTCTGCAGACGAGGAATACAAATCTACCCATATCTGGATGACTACCTGATCCAAGCGGATAGCAAGGACATTCTATTCCAGCATCTGGCGTTTGTAATAAAACTGTTAAACTGTTTGGGGTACACAGTGAACAAAAAGAAATCAAAACTAATACCCTCTCAACAGATAATTTTCCTGGGTGCCAGCCTAAATACAACGGCCCAGATGGCTTACCTCATGCCAAACAAACAAGGGCAACTGTCTCAATACTTCAACAAAATGGCAACTTTAACCAGCTAACTGCAAGGAAAATCCTGCAGGCTCTTGGGTTCATGGCATCTTGCATCCTACTAATACCATTTGTAAAGCTGCATATGAGGAAACTACAGCGGTACCTAAAAAACTTATGGTGTCAACACAGCCACAGCTTGGAAACAATTTTACCACTCATTCCATGCCTTCAAAAGGAATTTTTGTGGTGGGCTCAAGCATGCCAAAGAAACACAGGTCTCCCTTTCTGTATACCACAAGCAAGTCAAATCATCACAACAGATGCCTCAAACTACACTTGGGGAGCACACATGGCAGATCAGTGCATCCAGGGAAAATGGTCCCAAAAACAGATGCACCTACACATCAACCAAAAGGAGATGCTAGCTGTGCAAAATGCTCTTATGACCTTCAAGGACCTACTGCATCCGGGCCAGCTATTAATAAGGACAGACAACACCACAGTCATGTGGTACATAAACAAACAGGGAGGGGCGCATTCATACCCCCTGTGCAAGCAAGCCATGACCCTGTGGAACACGGCCTTGGAATTACAAGTTCAACTGCAGGCACAATTCCTGCCAGGGAAGGAAAACACACTGGCAGACAACTTAAGCAGAAATATGACAGACCCACACGAATGGAAGTTGCATCCTCAAGTCTTCTCAAAGATAACTCAAGCATGGGGACAGCTAGACATAGATCTATTTGCTACCCACAGAAATTACCAGTTGGAAAAATTCTGCTCAAGGACCTATCATCCACAGGCCTGGAAAGTGGATGCACTCTCTCTCATTTGGACAGCATTGACAGTCTATGCCTTCCCTCCTCTACCTCTACTGACCAAAGTCCTATTAAAAACCACAGCAGAGAGGCCACAAATGATTCTCATTGCTCCAGACTGGCCACGACAGCACTGGTATCCTCTCCTAAAGAGCCTGTCACACTCACCACCATGGATCCTACCTCAAGTTCCTCTTCTGTTGTCCCAGCACAACTGCAAGACCCTTCACAGCCAGCTCAGAACTCTAAATCTAGCTGCATGGATAATACCTTAATTTGCCAACAGACTCTCCTCTCCAAAGATGTACAGGATGTCATCTTGGAGGCCAGGAGACCCTCTACTAGAAAAACCTACTCCGCCAAATGGAAACGCTTTTGTTCCTGGAATCAAGCAAAGGGCCAGAATCCTTGGGTAATAAATATACCTCATATTTTACAGTACCTAGCTGAGATGTTAAACAGTGGCCTTTCCTTCTCTTCCATCAAGATCCACGCTTCAGCCATTTCAGCACAATACAATATGGATCCTCCTTTATTCTCACATCCTCTATTAAGGCAGTTCCTCAGAGGGGCAAAAAGTATAAGACCCCCACGGAAACCACCATCTCCAGCTTGGGACCTCAACTTCGTATTGGAGAAGCTGACACTGCCTCCTTTTGAGCCGGCTTCTTCAGCAGAGCTACAATACTTGTCGTGGAAAACAGCCTTGCTTCTGGCTATTACCTCAGCACGCAGGGTTTCGGAGCTACAGGCCCTCATGGCTGTGCAACCATTCATCATTTTCCATCAGGACAGGGTTTCCTTACGAACCAACCCTACCTTCATGCCAAAGGTAGTATCCAGTGTGGCTTTGAATCAGACTATTCATTTACTATACTCGCTATACTCAAAATCTAGTGCGGGCTTTACCAGAGCAGTCCTGCAGGGCATTCTAGCCCCTCCTAATTCCGTTTAGTACCAGCCACCCTTACTTAGCTTTGGGATTCTACCCAGCTGTGATGACTGCAGCTGTATGCACGATGAACATAGTACAGTTTTGTACCTACCATAAATGTAGATGTTCGAGTGCTCATACAGCTGCAGTCCAGGTTACCCTCCCTCCATCCCCTCTTAGGACAGGGCTTATGACAAACACCTTTAACATACAACCTGTTTGGGGTATTCCTTCATGGTGTATTTGCTTGCAACTACTGTTTTGATTTATTTACTTATGTATGTTTGCATAACATCGTGTATTGCCTTCCTTCTGGGGGCACCTGACATCTGGGACAAGATAAACTGAAGAAAATGGCGTCGGCTGCCTCTTTTATACCCCTGCCGTACTGATGTCAGGGAAGAAGCGATGACAACTGACGCCGGACCTAGACTTTGGAATTCGGCCGACCGAGGACCCGCCTGACGGCAGGATAACCCCAACTGTGATGACTGCAGCTGTATGAGCACTCGAACATCTACATTTATGGTAGGTACAAAACTGTACTTTTCAACTGCTGCTACCTTGGCTGTGAGGGCTTTAAATTGTCAATTTCATATGCTTAAATATCAGCAATACTTAATGTCACTGCGTAAACATAAAATGTTAAATTCTGAATGTGCAGAAAACAAGGAAATGCAGGATTTATTGTATGCAACTGAACAAGTGGGAAAGCATACTTTGCAGTGTGGTTTTGATTTGGAGGCCTCTTGCTGGGCCGCTGTTATGGGTTCTGTCATTAGGAGGCATGCTTGGTTAAAGGAACAGAATCTGCCTGATCACGTTAAAGCAAAATTATTAGATGCTCCGTTACAGCATGATACTTTGTTTGGTGTTAAAGCAGAAGAGGTGTTGAAGAAAATGGAGGACAAAGCGAAATCTATGCAGACAGTTAAGGATTTCTTACAGGTGCAGTCACCCAGATTTAGCAGGAACTGGCCTACAAAGAATTGGTCCTTTCCAGTGTCAGACAGGCCACAAAGAGGCAGATACAGACACCCCATAGGCAGATCCCAGCCCCAAGGCTCATACAGGCCTAAACGATGGGGTGCTTCTACCTCCAAAAGCGGAGAAGACAAATCACAGCCATACAGGACACAGTCCCAATGACTTTCCTCTGCCAGCACCAAGCACTTATCTTTTGGCAGCCCCCTTAGGGGGAAAACTAGCACTTTTTTCACAAAATTGGCACATGATCACTGAGGACAAATGGGTCTTGAATATAGTGTCTCGGGGCTGCAGGTTCCACTTTCACACCCTGCCAAGGGCAAAAGGTATGCCAGACCTGCCACACAATCAATGGGCAGAGGCACAAAAGCAAATTTCATCCCTAATGGACATGAGGGCCATTCAGCGAGTACCACAGCAAGAGCAGGGACAAGGATTTTACTTGAGACTTTTCTTGGTACCCAGAAAGGACAAAGCCTGGAGACCAATACTGGACCTGTCTATTCTAAACATATTTCTGGATGTTCCAAAATTCAAAATGTTGACTCTGCAACAGCTTCTGCCCATGCTGGGCAAGAAGGCTTGGCTTGTAACTTTGGATCTAAAAGAGGCATACCTGCATGTCCCAATCAGACAATCTTGCAAAAGATACCTCAGATTCATAGCTGGCTCAATGCACTACCAATTCTCTGCACTGCCCTTTGGCTTATCTACTGCACCCAGGGTCTTCCCAAAATGCCTGGCACCAGTAACCGCATTTTGCAGACAAAGAGGAATTCAGATATATCCTTACTTGGACGACTGCCTTATTCAAGCAGAGAACAAGGACATTCTGCTAAAGCATTTGGCATTTGTAAAAAGATTACTTATTTTCCTTGGGTACACAGTAAATGAAAATAAATCAAAACTAGTACCCTCTCAAGAGGTAATATTCCTGGGTGCAAACTTAAATACAACTGCCCAGATGGCTTATCTCACACCAGACAAACAAAGGCAACTGACTTCTTACTTCAAAATGATGGCAACAAAGACCCAGTTATCTGCAAGAAAAATTCTGCAGGCTTTTGGCTTGATGGCATCCTGCATTGTGCTAATTCCATATGCCAGACTGCATATGAGGAAACTACAATGGTGTCTAAAAAGTGTTTGGACTCAACATTGCCACAGCCTGGAAACATTAATTACCCTCATTCCCTGCCTGCAACAGGAGTTTCGATGGTGGGCACAGGCCTGTCACTACAACAAGGGACAGCCATTCACTTTACCCACAGCCAGGCAAACACTAACAACGGATGCATCAGATTATGCCTGGGGGACCCACATGGCAGGAAAATGTATTCAGGGCACATGGCCCACAAGCCAGATGCATCTTCATATCAATCAAAAAGAGATGCTAGCTGTTCAGAGTGCCCTGACAGCTTTCAATGATCTACTTCATCCAGGACAACTACTGATAAAGACGGACAATACTACAGTCATGTGGTACATAAACAAGCAGTGAGGCACACATTCCTACCCCCTCTGCAGACAAGGCATGACTTTGTGGGACACAGCATTGACTTATCAAGTTCACCAGCAAGCACAATTCCTGTCAGGAAAGATAAATACTCTGGCAGACGAACTAAGCAGAAACCTCATGGACCCCCACAAGTGGAAACTGGATCCACAAGTCTTCAGCATGATAACAAGGAAATGGGGATGCCCAGACATAGATCTTTTTGCCTCCCCTCACAACTGCCAACTACAGAAATTCTGCACAAGGACTTATCACAAGCAAGCATGGAAAGTGGATGCCTTATCCTTCAGCTGGAAAAACATAACAGTATATGCCTTTCCTCCCCTGCCTCTCCTCCCCAAGGTACTCCTAAAGGGCAGACAAGATAAGCCAAAAATGATACTGATTGCCCCAGACTGGCCATGTCAGCACTGGTACCCATCCTAAAGAACTTGTCTCAAGGTCCAGCCTGGACATTGCCTCATATTCCTCACTTACTGACCCAACAAAACAATCAGATCCTGCACAGCCAACTCAGGACCTTAAATCTGGCAGCATGGCGAATAATGTAGCCATTTAGAACACTCCTCTCTCTAAAGCTGTGATGGATGTTATTTTGGAGGCCAGGAGGCCCAGTACCAGAAAATCCTATGCAGAAAAATGGAAGAAATTCTGTGCTTGGAACCAGGCACAAGGAATTGACACGTTTGTACCAAATATTCCTCAGATTTTGCAGTACTTAACTGAGATGCTGGACAAAGGCCTATCCTTTTCATCAATTAAGATCCATGCCTCTGCCATTTCAGCCCATTACAATACGGAACCACCTATCTTTTCTCATCCTTTAATAAGGCAGTACCTCAGAGGGGCCAAAAACATAAGACCTCCAAGGAGAGCACCAATACCTGCATGGGACCTCAATTATGTCTTGGAAAAACTCACACAGCCTCCTTTTGAGCCAGCCTCAACAGCTGATATAAAATTCTTATCCTGAAAAACAGCTCTGCTCCTAGCAATAACCTCTGCAAGACGAGTCTCTGAGTTTCAGGCACTCATGGCTGTGAAACCTTTTATCATTTTCCATCCAGACAGGGTTTCTCTGAGGACAAACCCAACATGCCTAAGGTGGTGTCCAGTGTGGCCCTTAACCAAACCATTCACTTGCCTACTTTTTATCCAAACCCACAGAACAAGGGTGAGAGACTTCTGCATTCTTTGGACATACACAGACAGCTATGCTTCTACTTGGACAGAACTAAGAAAGACTGAGCAACTTTTAGTGCCATATGCTGCAGGATCACAAGGAAAGGCCATCTCAAAACAAAATATATCAAAATGGATAGGCCATTGCATTCGTTTCTGCTATTCACAACATGGCAAATCAGTGCCTAAGGTTATTAGGCCACATTCAACCAGAGCAGCAGCCACTTCAACAACCTTCCTCAGAGGAGTACCAACCAAAGACATCTTAGAGGCTGCAACTTGGAGTTCAGTGCACACTTTTACAAAGCACTACCACTTATCTCTCTACTCTAAATCCAGAGCAGGCTTTGCCACTGCAGTTCTGCAGGGCCTCATAGCCTCTCCTAATCCTATTTAGCCCCAGCCACCCATCCTCAGCTTTGGGATTCAACCCAAGAGTAATGACTGCAACAGTGAAACACGATGAACATAGTACAGTTGTGTACCTACCATAAATGTAGATGTTAGTGTATTCACTGTTGCAGTCCAGGTTACCCTCCCACCATCCCCTTTCTTTTGCTGGGTCTTATCTGTACTTCTCTATTCTATACAACCTATGTGGTGTGTTTGCTTGTAGATGAAGGAAATGACTACCTTAGTGCATGCATGTTTATTGGCATAATTTTTAGCCTACCCTTTTGGGGGCACCTGACAGCTGGGGCAAGAAAAACTGAAGAAAATAACGTTGGCTGCATCTTTTATACCCCTGGTGCACTGATGTCAGGGAAGAAGCGACAGCAACCGACGCTTCTGTGGAAGTGGCCGTGTCAGTAGCCACGGAAAGCATGTCAGCGGAGTTGATTCAGACGTCGGTCATAACAGACGTCAAGGGAGAACCATCGCTTGACCGGCCAATCAAGACTTCTACTCCAGCGCAGGCCTCTTGTTTCCCTACCTACCCGGACGCTCACTCCTACTAAAAGTAAACAGAAAACAAAATACTTGAGCCCAATGCCTCAAGCAGCCCCAGACTGGGAATCCTTTTCCTCTTCTTTGATGCAGGCTTTATGGCACTTGGGCCTACAGGCACTACTCCCACTGGTATCCTTGCGCTGAGTCGTAGGTTGGCCTGTGCCTTTAACCCCTACTCAGCAAGCATTTGCTCATAAAGCCCCAGACCAGTCTTGCTCCTCCTTTGAGGAGTCTGTCTCTTATGTCTCTCAGATTGCCTCTCCCATAGATTATTACTCACTCGAAGAGGACTCTGCTGAAAGGAACTTCCCACCTGAGGACTTATCATTTGGGGAGATTATTAGAAAAATGAGAGAGTATTTCAAGTGGGTACTTCTTTAGTCTCTGAAACCTAGAAGCGATACTTCGAGCTTCTAAAGCTTGACCCCCCCCCTCACCTTCAGCCATCCCTCCAGTACTCCCAGCTTTCTTGGATGCCTTCACTTCTGTTTCCAAGAACCCAAGTGTCTCAACCTCCTGCCCCTAAAATTCTGTATAGGTTTTACAAAGTCCCTAATGATTACAAGTTCCTAATAAAACCACCTTTGGCCGACCCAGCAGTTATTGCAGTATCCCCAGACAGGTGGTCTAGGCAGTTGCCTTCTGCTTCCCTTTTGCCATCCGATAAAGACAGAAAAACCATGGACCGAATGGGGAAAAAGGTATACACCTCCTCTACTCTAGCTTTCAGGGCTATAAACTACCAAACTCACATGGTGAAGTTTGCCCTAGACCTGGTTTCTCAGGCCACCACATTGAAGGCTACCACCCTTGACTGTCCAACCAAATCTGACATTTCCTCAAAATTGTCCCTGGCCACCCAAGTAGCCCGACACACTGTCCACTGCAGCTATGATCCAGCCGAAGCAGCTGCCAGATCTGCTGCCACTGTGTCAGCCTTGCGCAGATACTCCTGGCTCAGATTACAACCTCTGCCAGATTATTTTAAAAACAAGATCATGGATTCTCCTCTGGATAACAACCTTCTCTTTGCAAAAATGCTGCAGATCTTTTTAAAAACTTGCAAGAAAAAAGCAAGGAACTGAAGGACATTAAGCACTTGCTAGTGTCCCTAGTGCCCAGATACTACAGAAACTAGAAGAACACTGGTAAGATCAGACCATAAACTAATCTCACTAGATATTCACATCCCGACCCCAGCCCCTGCCCAGAAAACCACAGTGAAAAACTTCTCTAAAGCAAATTTCACACTCCTCAAAACCGAGGTGGAATCCTTCAATGCCCCCGGGCCTGTGGAAAATACGACCCAGACCGCAGAATCCTTTATAAACGCATTCTATGAACACCTTCAGGAATGCATGGATCATGCAATCCCAAACAAAACCAAGACCCAATCCTCCAAAGGCAGGCGTCCTGTCTGGTGGACCCCAGCCATAAACAAACTATACAATAGAAGGAGGAAGCTACTACATGATAGAGCAAAATCCCAAAAAGGGAAGGCATCTCTGATCAGTATTAGCAAAAAACTGCGGGCACTCATAAAATCGTCTAAGGCCAGCTTCGAGAGAAAAATTGCACAGGACACTAAGGATAATCACAAGGCTTTCTTTAGTTATGTTAGGAACCGGGTGGGAATTCCCAGATATGCTCAAAATTAGTCCAAAATGACAAAAAATACACCGAACCCACAGACATTGCCAACATCCTAGCTGACAGGTTCAGCGCAAACTTCTCCCCCCCTTCCCCACCAAAAGGGCAAATATCTATCCCAGCAAAGTGCTGCCCCCCTGACATCTCAGATGCTCAGGTAAGAGCCGCCCTCTCCAAAGCAAAAACACAGCATCAATCGGACTAGACTGTGTCCCGGGCTGCGTCCTACATGAACTCCAAGAAGAACTAAACCCAAACATAAAACTACTGTTCAATCTCAGCCTTGCTACAGGATATGTAGCCAAAGAATGGCGTACAGCAACAGTGGTCCCTCTCCACAAAGGTGGTGCCTCAACGGATCCTGGAAACTATCGCCCCATAAGCCTGACTAGCTTGGTCTGCAAAGCTATGGAAAGGATCATCATGGACCTCATAAATAAAGATATTGGGGACCTACAGACACTGGATCCTACCCAGTTCGGCTTTGTTAAGGGCAGATCCTGCCTCTTAAACCTGGTTGATTTCTTTGAAACAGTCACCAAGGCCATTGACGAGGGGAAGGTGGTCCACACAGCCTACCTGGACCTCGCAAAAGCCTTCGATACAATACCCCACTTGGGCATTATAGATAAGCTCACCAGCTTAAATATAAACCCCTATGGCACTAGATGGGTTGCAAACTGGCTCAAGAACAGAACCCACATGGTTAGAATTGCTGGAGCCATGTCAGACTCCAAACCAGTTACAATTGGCGTCCCACAAGGCTCAGTCCTGGCACCTCTCTTGTTCAGTATATATTTCTCGGAGGTACAGGCCAACACGGAAGGACTGTGGCTGACCAAGTTCGCAGATGACTGCAAACTGGGCGCCATAATCGACTCTCCAGCCAACACAAGCATCCTCCAAAAGGGCCTCATAGAAACAGACAACTGGTGCCAGACCCATGGCCTCAAGCTAAACGCCAAAAATTGTATAGTCATCCCCTTCGGCAAAAACAAAGTGCCCACAAATTACCACATAGATGGTAATCCATTAAGTACAGAAGAAGTAATTAGGGACCTGGGGACCCAAGTTGATAGCAATCTCTCATTCGACAACCACGTGGCCAAAGTGGTTAGAAAAACATTTTATATAGCCCACCTAATCATGAAGGGATTCACATCTAGATCAGGGGAGGTCATCGTGCCTCTTTACTCATCAGGCCCATAATTGAGTACAATGCCCCTTTTGGGATGTACCTTACCAGACACCTGCAGCAACTGGAAAGACCCCAAAAGTACCTCACCAAGAGGGTCAAAGGGCTCAAACAGATGCCATATGCTGCCCGGTTAAAGAAACTCCAGCTCTACTCAGTGGCATACCGCCTGCTCAAAGGTGATCTGTGCCTGATGTATAAAGCCATGTCCAACCCGGAATTAATGGACATGCTGCACCTCAGAAAATCCAAATCCCATCGAGCTACGTGCTCGAGAGACTTGAACCTCAGCACTGAAATAAATAGGACATGCTGGAGGGACAACTTCATAACCCAAAGGCTCCCCTTCACTCTGGAGTAAAATCCCAGTCCAGGTTAGGCAGAGTCCCTCATTGACTCTCTTCAAGAGGAATCTTGATGAGTGGATGGGAGATCGTAGATTTACTCCGAGTATCACTTCTGTGTCACTGTTAGACAGAGGCACAGTATACTAACCTTGAAAAAGGGCATAGCAAAATTCATTTATAATGGGTGGCGAAAGCCAAACACACACTGGCTAGGCTTGTAAATGCCCTAGGCAGATAGCCTGTATGAACCTATGAACTACCCAGCCAAAACATCCTTTGTCAGAAGGGCCCCTTTTACCTCTCTCCCTTCTACTGCCAGATGACGAAGGGGACATCGGAGACGACCTTATGCTAAACCCCCTCAACCACAACCCCCCAACAAATAGCCCTTTCCAGGTAGAGGATGACTCTTCTCCGTGTGACTGCCTTGCCCAAGTGCCCCTGTTCACCCGCCTTACCCACGGTCTCCCCTTCTGGAAAACCATCAGTACAGATCTGTGGGTTCTTTCCATCATCCAAAAAGGATGCTTTCTTTCCTGGAAAGAAAAACCTACACCATTAACGATTCCTTTCCCTCCCAAAAATCAGCTCTCTCTACTTCCTCCCATCCTGCAGGAACTAGTCTCCCAAGGAACCATAGAACCAGTTCCCTCAGGTCAGGAGGGACGAGGCTTCTACTCCCGCCTCTTCTTAGTCCCAAAAAAGGATGGCCTCTGGAGACCTATCCTGGACCTCTCATACCTAACCCTGTTCCTACAGGTCCCCTCCTTCAAAATGCTCTCCCTTCAAACTCTTTTTACCCCTCATCCCATCTCAAGCCTTCATTGTCACTGTAGACCTAAAGGATGCATACCTGCACATCCCAGTCAGACCCTCCCACAGGAGATTCCTACACTTCTCTGGGCCCTCTTCTCATTTTCATTTTACTGCATTGCCTTTTGGCTTGTCTGCGGCACCCAGAGTTTTACCAAGTGCTTAGCCCCAGCCTTCACCCATTGCAGAACCAAGGGAATACAAATCTACTCTTACTTGGAAGATATTCTCATTTTGGCAGAATCAGAGTGCACCCTTCTGGCAAATCTCCAATTCACCTTGTCCCTACTAAACAACTTGGGTTTTACCCTCAACCTCCAAAAGTCCTCTCTCCTCCCACAACAGGACAAGGTTTTCCTTGGGTGCAGAATCAGAATAGATCTAATGAGATCCTTCTTACCACCAGACAAGGTACAGTCCCTCTCCTCCCATTTTCTAAGTCTATTGACAGAATCTCACCCAACTGCAAGACAGTTTCTACAAACTGTAGGTCTCATGGCTGCCACCGTCCCCATGCTCCCATTAGCAAGGATGCACATGAGGAAATTCCAGCGGTACTTAAAGAATGTTTGATCACAGAACCAACAACCTCTAGACAAACTTATTCCCCTACTGCCCTGTCTAAAATTAGAGCTGAAGTGGTGGATTCAGCAGGTTTCCAACAACCAGGGATTCCTCTGCAGCTCCCTCCCACTTCCCAGTCTATGCACACAGATGCATCAGACTTAGGATGGGGAGCACCCTGCAGAGCTGCAGGGTACAACAAGGTTGGTCCCCTGCCCTGCAAAAACAGCACATCACTGTCAGGGAAATGATTGCTGCCCTACTAGCTCTAAAAGTCTTATTTCCCATGCTGCAACCAGGGATGCTCCACATTTGACAGACAACACTACTGTCATGTGGTATCCAAACAAGCAAGGAGAGACAAAGGCCATACCAGTTATGTCGGATAACCCTGCAAATCTGGGAAATAGCAGTAAAACACAACCTCTTCCTGAAAGCTTCATACATCCCCTCTCAGGAAAACAAGCAAGCGGACTTGCTCAGCAGAACCACCTCTCTGCAACAGGAATGGATGTTTCACAGGGATTCCTTCCTACACATAGTTCACCAGTGGGGCACACCGCAAGTAGATCTGTTTTCCTCCCCACAGAACAGACAACTGAACAGATTTTGCCGCAGGACTCACTCACCACTAACTTGAAGAGTGGCTGCCTTCAGTTTTTCATGGCAGGGAATGTACCTATACGCCTTCCCTCTAATTCAAAGAGTACTTCTGAAAATCAATAAGGAACAACCACAAATGTTGCTGGTGACTCCCTATTAGCCAAGGCAACACTGGTTCCCCCTTCTGTTTTCACTAGCCAAGGGCAATCACCACAAGTTACCCCACAAGGTGCACCTACTAACTCAGGAACAGGGATCTCTCCTGCACCCACAACTGTGTTTACTGCAACTAACTTTGTGAGTGATCAACTTTTGATCCCTTTTAGACAGCATTACTCAGAAGATGTGCTTTCAATCCTGAGGGAGGCCAGGAAACTAACTACTAGAAAAAACTACTTATCTAAATGGCAGAGATTCTTGAAATGTTGTTCTCTGAGAAACAAGGACCCATTTCTGGCAGATTCTCCCCAGGTCCTGAATTATACCTGCAGACTCATTAAGAAGGGACTAGCTTACTCTTTTGTCAAAGGCCATCTTTCAGCCATTTCTGCATGCTTGCCTTTACAGCCGCCTCTTCTTTCCAGACTGGATGTAAAACTTTTCCTGAGAGGGGTCTTGCACATCAGACTACCAAGAAAGCCCATCCCTCCTCCCTGGACCTTCAACTCCATGCTGGAAAAGCTTACCCCTACCCCCTGTTGAGCCCGCCAGTACAGCATCTCTTCAAATGTGCACATAGAAAACCATCCTATTAGTGGCCATTACCTCTGCTAGAAGATTTCTGAATTACAGGCCTGGATGGCTTGCCCTCCTTACACCACCTTCCACAATGACAGGGTTACCCTACGTACTAACCCTCCTTTATGCCCAAAGTAGTTAAAGAACTGTCCGTAAACCAGTCTGTTCACCTACCCACCTTCTTCCTGTTTTCTACTAACTCCGCAGAGAGGATTCACCATTCCCTTGATGTACATAGGCAACTGAGATTCTACTTGGACAAAACCAAGTCTTTTAGAAAATCTGACCAACTGTTCATTTCCTTCCATCCCAGGGCCTTTGGTAAGGCAGTCTCCAAACAAACTGTCTCTTCCTGGATCAGAAAATCCATCCTTTTTTTGATTCTCATCATCACAAACCGTTGCCTCAAGGAGTGCGAGCCCATTCCACCAGAGGCATGGCCATCTCAAAGGCATTCATGAAAGGACTAGACACAACTTCCATCAGCCACCTGGTCCACAGTCCATACCTTCACTAAGCACTACAAACTGGACCAGATCTCTAGAGCCAGGGTAGGATTTGCTAGGACAATCTTGCAGGGATTCCTTGAATCCTCTGCCACCATTCCTCCTAGCTGTGGTACTCTCCCACAGTATGAATACTGCAACATGGGAATAGAAGGACATAGAGTAGTTTTGTAAAATCTTACCATAGCCATAGATGTCCTTCTCTTCCATGGTGCAGTATTCCTTCCCACCGTCCATCCCGCTGATATCATCTGTCTTCTCTGATGTATCCCCTCTCTACAGCCCTATGGAGACATTTGCTTTTGCTTCTCCTTGACGTTATAGTCTCTTCTCTGGTCTTGAAGTTCTGAGGTCTGTGCATGCCGACATCACATTTATACTCAATGGTTTATGGCCCTACTTGTGACGTCCCACGCACCTACAACAGCCAGGCTTAAGCTTTTGTATAGGAACTGATGTTGGGTCGCCTGGGGGCTGGAAATCCCACAGTATGAATACTGCAACATGGAAGAGAAAGGACATCTGTGGTTATGGTAAGATTTTACACAACTATTCTTTCTTTTGTCAGCTTCTGTAATGTGGTTTTAAATCTACAGTGCTGTTTATTGATTTGGAGGGAGGTGCTTGCTAAGAGTACTGAACTTGTGGACTGTATCATTTTTAATGCTTACGTAGCTTTCTTGTTACATCACCTCATTTGCCACCAAGAATTTAGATGTGCCTGAATGTGAGTACAAGATTTTGCTGTAGAAATTCTGAATTCTTGATAATTTCTAGTCCTGGTTGTATCACTGGGAGGCTTCCAGTAGATCAGCTAATGGTAAAAACAGTTCTGTTCATGTTGCGTGCCTCACAGTTACAGGTCTTAAAACATAATTAGTATGAGGCGTACATGTTCTTGACATCACTGGGCCTTTGTGTATATTTATCATATGTCAGAAAAGAGTAGCTTCACTTTGCTGTTGTCACAGTCACTGAAAACCAATGTGATTGACATGAGCAACATGCATAATGTACTGTGCAGCTGTTTGTTCTCCCAGCTGATGTTTATCTCATGGTAGTGTTCCATGTTTGGGCATCATGCTTTGCATTCTGTCCCTTGGACCCTAAGTAATTTGAGTATAAAGGTGGTCATGTTGACAAGTTGTAGGCTACTGAATAGCAATTTTGAAACTATTTTTCTTTGTACATTTTTAGAATGCTCTTGCAGTTTTATGCTGCCTGAATTTGAACATGTATAGTACCTGTAATAATGGTCACATCTTTTCACATCATATGATGATGTCCTTCTATTCTCATGTTGCAGTATTCATAACAGTAGGGAAGTTGCTGCCTGCAGCACCGGACATCTGGCCAATACACCCAAAGTCTTTGGAGGTGGGGTTATGTGCGATGTGTGGGGTCAAAGCCGTAAACCAACGTAGGCCATAAAAGTGATGTCTGCACATATCCCCTTCGACATTCACTGCGGCAAAAAAATTCTGGACTCCCGATCGCCAGCTCACGAAGCAGTGTGCTCGCTTTATTCAGAAGACCTATACAGATAAAGTGCCCTGTTGGTTTTTTTATCATCTTTTGTCTAGTTTTCAGACGTGCATGTCCACTAGAAAGGGGAAGTATGCTTGTGGGAGACAAATTCCTCACAAGGACCCGCATGATCAGTGCGTTTTTTGCTTAGGCGAGGCCCACAACCATACGTCTTGTACGATCTGTAAATCTTTTGTACCAAAAACTCTTCGCAGCCATCTGGCTGTGCTGAAATTATATTTGTAAAACTAAAGACTTTGGCGCCTAGTGCTAGGAATGGAGGGTGGATAGGCACTTCTGACGAGCCGCCTTGGAAGAAAGCCAATAAAAGTTAGGCCTGATTCCCACGCTGCACTTCAAGCGTTCAGTGAGGCTCTTGAGGCAGATGAAAGCTCAGTTCTTCATCAGGCCTTCGTTTCTCAACCTATACCGGGAACCTCAGTGGGAGCCAGGTTGGTGGAAACTGAGCATGTCCGCTGAGGTAGAACAGCCATCGGCTCCTGATGGCGGAGGGGAAACATGACTCATGGCGTCAGAGGGGCCTATCCTACCCCTACCATCCTCCCAGACCACAGCTGCTAAACAGACAAAGCCATCCACTCCTCTGAAGAGGAAACAGAAGCTGAAACACTCAGAACAACAACCTGTTCCTGGGTGGGAAGTTTTTCCCAGAACCTTTTCAAGGCATTTCAGGTCCTTCAAACACAACTACCCCAATCTGCCATCCCTCCAGTGCAGGCCTTAGAGGTATCAGAGGAAGAATATTCCTCCTCTGGGGAATCCTTGATCTACTCCTCACAGATTGATTCCCCAAAGGACGTTATCTCTCTTGAGGAAGAGGATTCCATCAGTCCTGAGTCTCCAAGAGAGGAGTTCACGTTTGGAGATACTATCTCTCTTATTAGGGAACATTTTAAATGGCAGGCCTTTGATGTCTCTGACACAAAGAAGAGGTACTTTTATTTACTCCAAATGGAGCAACCCTCCCCTTCTGCTGCTCCTCCCTCCCTTACTTCCGGCCTTTAAGGATGCCTTTCTGGCTGCTTCGCAGCCCTCTGATTCCCAAACCCCAGCTGTCAATGGCCAGACAGGTTCTACAAAGTGCCTCAAGACACTCATTTCCTTCTTAAGAACCTGCCAGCAGACCCTGCAGTTGTAGTAGTTTCTGCTGATAAATCCTCCAGACAGCTCCCTTCTTCTTCTCTACTGACAAGGACAGTAAATTCATGGATAGACTAGGTAAGAAGGTCTATACCTCCCTCCACTCTTGCAGTTAGAGCCCTTAATTACCAAACCCACATGGCTAGGTTTGTCTTGGGCACTCTTTCCAAGGCCTCAGCACTCCTACCTGAGGAAGCAGACTCACCCGCTAAGACGCATCTCAGCACCCTTCTTTCCACAGCATCTCAAGTGACTAGACACTCCATAAAGTGCAGCTATGATGCTGTGGAAGCTTCCTCAATATTTACAGCTTCTGGATCTGTTCTGAGGAGATACTCCTGGGTGAGATTACAACCCCTACCTTTGGATGTTCAAACCAAATTGCTAGATGCCCCTCTGGATAATAAGGCTGTGTTCGGACAAGCCTCAGCAGAACTACTCAAGTCCCATCAAGAAAAGGGGAAGGAATTACAAAATCTGAAACATTTGCTGGTGTCACCTATCCCCAGATACCACAGGAATTATCCAGAAAGGACTAGCTTCCTTATGAGGCAGTCTGCTTATTTTGCTCCACCCCAGACAAAGGGAAGAAGGCAACCTAGGAAACACTCAACTCCTAGCACCCCCCCCACCGCCTCTTCCACTTCCATTTGGAGTCAGTCTGATCAAGCCAGACCACCTCCACTGTGACTCAAAGCCTGTACATCCCAACACCCCAATATCCCTTTGTCTCATCCTTTCCCTACCCTCCTGGCAGAAGATCACATGAGAAAAATGGGTCCTCTCCATTATTCATAGAGGTTACTTTATGACTTGGTGGACATTGCTGCCCTTCCAGGGGGATACCCCAACCTCCATCAAACCAGATTCATCTCTTTCCCTCCATTCTCCACCAATTACAGGTTCAGGGCACCATAGAAAGGGTCCCCTACCCAACAGAGAAACAAGGGCAATTACTCAAGGATGTTTCTGCTCCCAAGGAAAGATGGTCCTTGGAGATCTCTTCTGGATTTATCTGTTATGAACCTTTTCCTCAAGATGATCTGTTCTGAGCTACAACAGAATGGCATTAAATATACTGATCCCAAGGATATTGCCAATATCCTGGCAGATCGATTTAGTGCCAACTTCACTCCCCTCTCACCCCCTAAAGGAGGGCCAATCTCAATACCAAAAGATTGCCAAATTCCAGTAATCACAGCCACATAGGTAGAAACAGCACTCTCCAAAGCTAAGAATACAGCATCCATGGGACCAGATGACATCCCAGGCTGTGTATTACATGAACTACAAAATGAACTGGCACCCCACCTAAGTGTCATGTTTAATCATAGCCTCACCTCAGGCTTCGTGCCCACTGAGTGGCGCACAGCTACAGTTATCCCGCTCCACAAGGGAGGATCCGCCTTGGATCCCGGGAACTGCCGTCCCATCAGTCTGACAAGCCTGATCTGCAAGGGCATGGAACGCATTATCATGGAACTTATAAACAAAGACATTGGCAACCTTCAGACACTGGACCTCACCCAGTTTGGATTTGTGAAGGACCGATCTTGTATCCCGAATCTGATTGACTTCTTCGAATCGGTCTCTAGAGCTGTGGATGAGGGTAAGACTGTCCACACAGCCTATCTGGACCTCGCCAAGGCCTTCGACACCATCCCCCACTCTGGAATCATATATAAACTTACTAAGCTGGGCATAAATCCCTACGTCACTCGATGGGTTGCCAACTGGCTTACTGACAAAACCCAGACTGTAAAAGTAGCCGACTCCAAATCCAGCTCCAGACAAGTGACAAGTGGAGTACCTCAGGGTTCAGTCCTGGGACCACACTTGTTTGGCATCTACTTCTCTGAAGTACAGGCCAACACTAAGGGACTCTGACTAACAAAGTCTGCAGATGACTGCAAGCTGGGAGCCATTATTGAATCCCCAAATGATGTGGATTTTCTACAAAAGGGCCTTACAGAAACAGATGTCTGGTGCCAGAGCCATGGGCTCAAGCTTAATGCCAAGAAATGTATAGTTATCCCCTTTGGAAAAAAAACATGTACCCATGAACTACCACATAGGTGGCAGGACACTAAACATCGTGTGATGAGAGACTTAGGGGCACAAGTGGACAGCTCACTTTCGATAACCACATCGCCACAACAGTCAGGAAATCCTTCTACGTGGCACACCTCATCACTAAGGGCTTTTCATCCAGAAAAAAAGGAGGTCATTGTCCCACTGTACTCATCCCTCATTAGACCCATTATAGAGTATAATGCCCCATTTGGTATGTACCTCACAAGACATCTGCAACAGCTGTAAAGGCCACAGAAATACCTCGCTAAAAGAATCACAGGCCTAAAGCAGATGCCATATGCTGACAGTCTAAAAAAACTCCAGTTATACTCTGTGGCATATCGTCTACTCAGAGGCAATCTCTGCTTAACATACAAGGCCATGTCAAACCCTGAGCAGTTGGACATGCTCCACTTAAAGAAATCCCAATCCCTCAGAGCCACACACTCCAGGGATCTAAACCTTGTCATGACAATGAACAAAACATGCTGGAGGGATAGGTTCCTGACCCAGAGACTCCCCATACATGTCAAGCAGAGCGCCTCATTGGCCCTCTTCCAAAGGAACCTTGATGATTGGATGGGAGATAGGAAATTCCCCCCGGGGATCATGTCAGTTGCCAGTTGTCCTGCTAGACAGGGGTCCAGAGAAGTAAATATTGTTTTAAAAATTTCCAGGGAATTGTTATGATTAGGCTTGCATAGGCCTTAGGGCCGATAGCCTAGTACCAACCTATGAACCTACTCTTGCCTCTCATCCCAAACCAGGCCTTCATGGTTGCTCTGGATTTGAAGGATGCCTCCCTTCATATTCCCATACACCCAGACTACAGGAAATTCCCACACTTTTCAGTAGGCTCCTTGCGTTTTCAGTTCTCTGCATTACCTTTTGGGCCCTCCACAGCACCTCAGGTATTTACAAAGAGCCTAGCTCTAGTGCTTGCCCACTGCAGAACTCGGGGAATCCAAATATACCCATACCTAGATGACCTGTTAATACTTCACCAGGACCATCAAGCCCATACCACCACCTGCAAACGGTGACCTTTACCCTGGCAGGGTTAGGGTTCACTGTAAACAAGGTAAAAATCCCACCTGACCCCCACTCTAGGCATAATTTTCCTGGAGTACATGATCAGAACAGACAGGATGACAGCCTTCATACCAAATCAGAGGATAACGAGACTTCACCCTCTACTTCAAAAACCTTCTCAGTCAACCTCGTTTACCAGCCAGAGAATTCCTAAGAGTCTTGGGCCACATGGCATCCCTGATACCCATGCTCCCACTGGCAAGACTATATATGAGGAAGATCCAGTGGGTTCAAAAGTCAGTGGAGCCAACACTCTTGCCCTCTGGATGCCCCTCCCTCTCCTACCTTGCCTGAAGAAAGAACTACAGTGATGGATTTCACAACCAGGACCTCCCTCATTACAGCAGATCTTTACAGATGCATCAGATATAGGGTGGGGAGCGGTGCTTATGTACAACCAAAAATAAAACACTGTGCAGGGAAAATGGTCAACTCTCAGACAAAGGGACCATATTAACATCAAAGAAATGAGGGCACTTCCTCTAGCCTTGCAAACTTTCCAACAAGCCCTGGTCCAGGCACTTTGAAAGTAATGACAGACAATACGACTGTCCTGTGGTACATAAACAAGCGGGGGGGGGTGAGATCTTACCCTTTCTGCAGTCTGGGCATTCAGATTTGGACCTTGGCATCAATGCTGCATTTCCCCCCTGCAAGCAGTGCATATCCCTTCAGCAGAGGATGTTATGGCAGACACTCTCAGCAGAACTTCTGCACCCTCTCATGAATGGATGCTTGACAGAGAGGTGTTCCTGGATCTTATTCACAGGTGGGGTATTTTGGAAGAAGTTCTGTTTCCCTCCTCCCAGAACAGACAGATGCCTCTATTTTGCACAAGGAATCCACATCCTCAGTCTTGGAAGGTGGATGCCTTCTCTTTTTCTTGGGCGGGGATGTATCTCTATGCCTTCCCCCCTTTCACAGTAATTCAGAAGGTCCTTCTGAAGATTCGGAGGACCAAACCAAAAATCCTGCTGGTGACCCCCTTTTGGCCAAGACAGCATTGTTTTCCCCTTCTCCACCTTTTAACCAAGGGCAATCATCACAGGTTACCCCACCAATTAGACCTACTCACACAGGACAGGGGATCCTTAGTACACCCTCATATGACCAACCTCAGACTGATCTTATGGGTGATAAGGTTCTAATCCCCTTCAGACACCAATACTCAGAGGATGTGCTCGGTGTTCTGCAGGAGGCCAGAAAGCCTAGCACTAGGTGAAACTATGTATCAAAATGGAAAAGTTTCTCCAGATGGTGTCAAAAGAAAAAACAGGACTCTTTTCTCATTCCTGTACCTATGGTCCGTACTTACTTGTGTGAGATACTTCATTCAGGACTAACTTATTTTTCAATTAAGGTCCACTTGTCTGCCGTTTCAGCTTGTCTGCCCTTGAGTCTTCCTTTGGAGGTTAAGCTATTCTTGAAAGGGGTCCTCCACATCAGACCCCCTCGCAAACCTATATCTCCACCTTGGGACTTAAATTTTGTACGTGAGAAACTTACCTTACCACCTTTTGAGTCAACACACTCAGCATCCCTCAAACTGTATACCTTGAAAACAGTTCTGGTGGTAGGCCTCACATCCTCCAGGAGGGTATCAGAAATACAAGTCCTGATGGTCATTCCTCCTTACCTTGTCTTCCATAAGAACAGTCTCTCCCTTAGGACTAAATCCTTCCTTCGTGCCTAAAGTGGTTAATGAGCTCTCACTAACTCAGATCTTTAACCTCCCTGTTTTTCACACTCAACCTCAGAATTCCTCAGAAAGGACTCTACATTCCTAAGGCGTCCACAGACAACTTGGGTATTACCTACACAAATCCAAACCTATCATGAAATCTGACCAGCTGTGCATCTCCTGTCACCTAAGGGCTTTAGGAAAGACAATCTCTAAACAGACTGTATATTCTTGGATCTCCAAGACCATCTGTACATGTTATTCCCTTCATGGCAAAATTTTATCTGGGAATGTTAAAGCCCATTCCACCAGAGCAGCTGCCTCCTCAGCTGCCTTTTTCAAAGGGGTAGAAAACGTCTGTATACTAGAAGCAGCTACTTGGGCATTAGTTCATACTTTTACTAAGCATTACAAATTAGATTTGGTCTCCAGGGCTAGAATTGCCTTTGTCAGATCTATCCTACAAGGTCTCATTGACCAAGGACCACATCCTTCAACCCAGCCTCATACCTAACAGCCCTGGTACTCTCCCTACTGTTATGAATACTGCAGCATGAGAATAGAAGGACATAAAATAGTGTAAGAACTTACCATAACTTTAGATGTCCTTCTCTTCCATGTTGCAGTATTCAGTCCCTCCTGCTACCCCCTCTTGTTTTCTCTCCTTACCTTTTCACTTATGTTCTAGGGGGACATTGTTCCCCATCCGGGTAACCTCAGCAACAGACACAGGCCTTTTAAACACATGGTCCTACATACAAGTCTAAAAGGCCTTTTCTGTCTCGCCTCTTCTTACTTGACAAGGGTACTACTGTGTGCTACAGTCCATTCTGAAGGGGGGTATGTGCAGATGTCATTTGTATGGGCTACATCAGTTTATGGCTCTGACACCAGATGTCACATGTACCCCCACCTCCAGAGACTTTGGTATACTGGCCAGATGCCCGGTGCTGTAGGCAGCAACCTCTCTACTGATGTTCTTCGTGTTTCACTGTTGCAGTCATCACACTTGGGTTATCCTGCCAGGGGTAGCCCTCAGTCAGCCCGAATAGCAGAGGCTTAGTATTTCTGCATCGGTTGCTTTCGTTCCAGGACTGATGTCAGGTCGTCAGTGGTATAAAAACAGGCAGCTGACACCATTACATCAGTACTTCTTGCCGAGGAGCCCGAAGCAGGAGCAGTTCGCACAAGTGCCAGTCAGCCACAGTATTGTGGTACATCAACAAGAAGGGGAAAACCCACTCTGCAAGCTAGCCATGACCCTTTGGAACATGGCCTCAGCCATGCATATTCACCTGCAAGCTCAATTCCTGCCAGGCAACCAAAACTCTCTGGCAGACAACTTAAGCAGAAATCTCCTGCACCCACATGAGTGGCAATTAAGCAACAACACCTTCAGCCTTGTGACCCAAAAATGGGTACCCTGAAGGTGAACCTATTTGCCTCCCCCTACAACCACCAGCTGAGCAAATTCTGCACCAGGGACCCTCACAGCAAGGCATGGAAAGTGGATGCCCTATCCTTCCAGTGGGCAAACATCTCAATCTATGCATTTTCCCCCTCTACCTCTTCTTACCAGAGTTTTACTCAAAATATGGGATGAAAGACCAAGGGCAATCCTGATTGCCCCAGACTGGCCACGCCAACACTGGTACTCACTACTGCACAGTCTATCCCCATTGCCTCCACGGCACCTCCCCCAGATTCCAACTCTCCTGGCTCAGCAAGAGGGAGAGTTCTTGCTTCCACAGCTGCAGACCCTGAACCTAGCAAGCTTGGGTTATGCCTCGACTTCTTCTCCAGTGGCCAGCCTAAGCAAACAGGTCCTGGATGTCATACGTGAAGCCAGACAACCCAGTACTAGAAAATCCTATGCTGACAAGTGGAAAAGGTATTGTTCCTGGATCCAGACTAAAGGAGCTGACCCAGCACAGCCCTCCTTACCTCTCATCCTGGATTACCTAGCAGAACTACTCCACAGGGGCCTATCCTTCTCTTCCATTAAAATCCATGCATCTGCCATCTTTGCACATTACATCACTGAGCCCACCTCTCTTCTCACACCTTCTCATCAAACAGTTCCTGAGAGGGGCTAGCAACTTAAGGCCACCAAGAAGAGCCCCTACCCCTGCTTGGGACCTTAACTTTGTGTTGGAAAAGCTCAAACCCCCCCCCCCCCCTTGAGCCTGCAGCTTCAGCAGAGTTAAAATTCCTCTCTTGGAAAACAGCCTTGCTTCTGGTCATCACTTCAGCTAGAAGAGTGTCTGAGCTGCAAGCATGTATGGCTGTGGAACCTTTCATCATTTTTCATGCTGACAGGATCTCCCTCAGGACTAACCCAATTTTCATGCCTAAAGTGGTGTCCAGTGTAGCTCTCAACCAATCTATTCATTTGCCCACCTTTTTCCCTAAACCTCAAAATAAGGGGGAAAGGATCCTACACTCTTTAGATGTGCACATACAGCTCAGAGTCTACCTGGATAGGACTAAGCCCTTTAGGAAATCTGACCAGTTACTAGTCAACTTTGCACCAGTGGCAGAGGGCAAAGCCATGTCAAAACAATCCATGTCCAAATGGGTAGCTCACTGCATCCATTTCTGTTACAAACACCATGGGAAACCACCCCCACAGGGGGTCAGAACACTTTCTACTAGGGCAACTTCAACCTCTACAGCCTTTCTCAGAGGGATTTCCTACCAGGGACATCCTTGAAGCTGCAACGTGGAGTTCTCTTCATACCTTCAAGCATTACCCCTGCCTATCTTTTCACAATCTTGGGCAGGCTCTGCAACCGCAGTCCTGCAGGGCATATTAGCCAGCCCCAACTCTTCTTGACTGCCTCCACCCGTTCCTCAGCTTTGGGAATTCACCCAAGTGTGACCCCGCCATCAAGGAAAATCCCGGACGTTCCACCCAGTCAACGGGATCAGGCAGCAATAGAGGTCTCAAAGCTGCTAGAAAAAGGAGTCATCCAACCAGTCCCCGCAGACCAGATCGGATTAGGAACTTACTCAAGATTATTTTTGGTGCCAGAAAGAACAGGGGACTTGAGACCCATTCTGGATCTCAGCCGTTTAAATCACTTTGTAAAGAAGTCCAAGTTCCGAATGGTCACGTTGCAATCCATTTTCCCCTTGCTGGAAAAAGGAGTATGGATGTGCTCCATCGATCTCAAGGATGCCTGTTATCACATCAAGATCAACAAGGCTTCCAGGAATCATTTACGCTTCCGGCTGGGAGCCAGTCTTTTTCAATTCCGGGCCCTGCCCTTTGGTCTCACCACAGCCCCCAGGGTGTTCACCAAGTGTCTGGCAGTGGTGACAGCTCACCTGTGACATCTAGGATTCCAGGTGTTTCCTTATCTAGACGACTGGCTCCTCACCGCCCCCACCAGGCATCTACTTGTTCAAGCCACGAGAGCTACTGTCGAATTGGGCCATCTACTAGGGATTTCATTCAAATGGGCAAAATCTGTATTGCTGCCATCACAGCGTGTTGCCTTTATCGGCGCAGAGCTAGACTCTGTAGAAATGCGAGCTTTCCTACCGGCAGAGAGAATAAGTGTTACAGGCCCAAGTTCTGGCTTTACTACCCCGGGAAAAGGCCCAAGCCAGGATGGTTCTTCAGTTGTTGGAATCAATGGCGGCTACCATTCTTCTAGTTCCGCTAGCCAGGTTACACATGCGAGTACTTCAGTGGCTCCTTTCGGCCCAGTGGTCATATCAGGAACGTCCCTTGTCCCATCCGATTCTCATCACGGAGAGATGCCGGCAGGATCTGCGTTGGTGGCTTCTCTCGTCCAACCTGAATCAAGGGAGATCCTTGAGCCCCCCGTCCCCTGTTGCCACAGTAACCACGGACGCCTCCCAGATAGGGTGGGGCATTATCTGGACGAGATGGTTCAAGGTATGTGGCAAGACCACGAGGTTCACGTGCATATCAATGTTCTGGAGATGAGAGCAGTGCTTCTAGCATTGCAGGCACTTCACAGCTCTCTTCCCAGGGGAACTATTGAGATTCTTTCCGGCAATGTCAGTTGTCTGGTATCTTAACAAGCAGAGAGGAACCAAGTCCTACCCCCTTTGCAGGGAGGCCATGAGAGTGTGGAATTGGGCGATCGCTTCCCAGCGCTTGCTAGTGGCAACGCACATTCCGGGGAAGTCCAGTGTGATAGCAGACAGGCTGAGCAGAGCTATTCTGATGCCTCACGAGTGGTCCCTGAATGATCGAGTGGCTGCTCAGATCTTCTCCAGGTGGGGCCTTCCCTGCTGCGACCTCTTTGCCTGCCCCCTGAATGCGAAGTGCAGCAGTTTTTTCACTCTGATCCCCCCACAGGGGGAGTCACCCAGGGATGCTCTAGTCCACAATTGGCCCTCCGCTCTGTTCTACGCCTTCCCGCCGGTCCCTCTTCTGCCAAGAGTGATTCAGAAGGCTACCTGCTTGGGAAGCAAGATGAGTTTGATCGCACCACTCTGGCCCCGTCAAGTTTGGTTCCCCTTCCTTCGGAAGTATGCGGTGGATGGTCCTTGGATTCTGGACCCAGCTCCAGACCTATTGACTCATTAGTCAGGACAGCTCCATCCATCCCTACGAACTCTCAAGCTCGCTGCCTGGCTTCTCCACTTCCGACCTTAGACAGCATATCCTTACCCCGGAAGTAGTACATATTCTGTCCTCCTCCCACAAGGCTTCTACTAGGAAAATATACTCTAGTAAATGGAAGAGATTTGCAATTTGGGCTCAGCAATGGGATCTTGATCCCCTTACAGCCCCTGTGTCGGCAGTGTTAGATTTCTTAGCAACACTATTTAGACAGGGTTCAGCTGCCGCCACTATTAAGGTTCAGTTGGCAGCAATCTCTAATTATCATGTTGCATATGAGCCTTCCCTCATGGGTCATAAGCTGTGTAAAGCCTTTCTGAAAGGAGCCTGGTTGCTTCGCCCTCCGTTTTCGCAACCCGTTTTGCCATGGGATTTAAATGTGGTGCTCAGAGCTTATAACGTCTTCTCCCTTTGAGCCCGGCAGCCTCTTGCGAATTTAAATTTTTGTCATAGAAGACTGCCTTTTTGGTAGCCATAACCAGCCAGAAGGGTATTGGAGCTTCAAGCCCTTTCTGTTAAACCTCCTTATTTGATTTTTCATAAGGGCAGAGTATCTCTGAGACTTAATCCTTCCTTTCTCCCTAAAGTCTCTTCTGCCCTTTGTCTCCACCAGTCTGTTGAGCTTCCTGTCTTTTTTCCATGTTTTTCCAACAAAGCGGAATACAAATTTCACCAGTTGGATGTGCATAGACAACTGAGGTTTTATTTAAATAGGACACAACAGGAGAGGAAATCAGATCAGTTGTTTGTGTCCTTTTCGGGCAATAGAATTGGCAGATCTGTAACTAAGGGCACCATAGCTAAGTGGATTAGGGACTGCATCTCATTTATTTATGCATTAGCGGGTAGGCATCTTCCCTTTCCAGTTAAGGCGCATTCTACCAGGGCTAGGTCAACTTCAGTGGCTTTTCATGCTAGACTATCCATAGATGAGATATGTGCAGCGGCTACTTGGACTTCCCCACATACCTTTATTTCTCATTACAAACTGGACGTGGCCTCTAGAGGTCGGGCTTCCTTTGGTTCCACAGTGCTCAGGAGTGTTTTCCAGTGAGCCTCCCAGGATTTAGGTGCTAGGGACGCTGTCCCTTCAGTAATGAATGTAGGCGAGATAGGATCACATTACATCTTTTAGTTATGTACTTACCATAAAGATAGATGTATGTGATCCATCTCGCCTACATTCTTACGTACCCGCCCTCCTTCCCCCTACCTGTTGGACTTTGAGGAAACTTGTATTCTGATCCCTCTGAGGATATTATTTTTTCTCTCCTCTTACATATATACCCTTGTGGTGTGGTGTATGTGGGAAGATGTTATTGTGGCAAACAAGATCTGGGGGTTTGGGCGTGGTGCATCCTGGGATACAGGGTTAGCCCAGCCAATGAGAGACTTTGTGCTAGTTATAACGGCCGAGTCATAGCCGATTCTCGGCTCCGAGCCCGTCAGTAATGAATGTAGGCGAGATGGTTCACATACATCTATCATTATGGTAAGTACATAACTGAAAGTTTCAGCATCTTAAAACTTAATAGGAAAGCTTCATGTTTGAAACTTTTTCTTCACTTTTGTTGCAGAAGTGTACTATTTGCATTCTGAAGCAGTATTTTTTTCATTTGTGTTGCAAGGTTGTGGAGGTCATTAATAACACATGTTAATTTGTCATGGCTTCCACTTGGGAGTACAGTGGCCATTTTTATTAAATACATTTATGTGTGACCAATGTGTAGTATATTTTAATTATTGTAAACATGGTGTAAACCTTTTCAAGTAAATCTTTTGTTTTAAATGGTTGACTTGCTTTGCACAGTTGATTCTGCCATGATAAAGATAATCCTGTTAATGCTTTTTCTGTAATTTTCAGAATTGGAGGAAGAATCCCCTGTTATAAACTGGTCTTTAGAGTTGGGCACACGACTGGATAGTAGACTCTATGCACTTTGGAATCGCACTGCAGGAGATTGCTTACTTGATTCTGTATTACAAGCTACTTGGGGTATTTATGACAAAGATTCTGTGTTACGGAAAGCTCTTCATGACAGCTTACATGACTGTTCACATTGGTAAGCTAACAATAGTTTTTTGTTTGCTTCTTTTGAAAAAGATTTTATGCCAATAAACTACGTAAATACATAACATTGCCTCTGTATGCATACTTAGTCTGATGTTAGTATGATGTTAACTTCTACAGACTGACAACTGTAACATTGCACCTGGTTTAGGAAATGGTGATAAAATAAATTTAGTTCATCATTTGATTTTAAAATACGGGAAATCGAATGGAAGACACCAGCAGCCGCTTGCCAGGGGTGTTTTGAATTATTTTCCTTATTTGTTTTGGCCTCATTCATTGCGTCTTAGACTTTACAATGTTTGACAAGTGTTTTTTTCCATCACTTCAAAGCCCTGATAGCTGCTTTGTCATAGCTTGTCCACCTGTAGTACACAGACACTCAAAATTAATAGAGATATAACGTGTATATTAGAAATTATTAGTGTCACTTTGTTTTATGAACATCTGTTGTGGCAGATGCACAGTTGCATTGCTTTTACTTCCTGAATGGAGGTTAATATTCCATTTTTATGCAACATAGTTTATGAAAGTATTAGTATTAATAGTAAGCAAGTGTCTATGATAACTGCTGCAATAAGCTGAATTCTGTGCCCGTTAATCCCTATATACATATCCTGGGTGACATTAACTATACCTCATCCATTGTCTTAGAAGTCTTGTACATAAGGTAGTAAATTTGCCTAGTAAAAGAATGCAGATGAAAATATTTCACAAATGTTAAACTCTTGATGTTATGTTGTCCTAGCTCACCTTCATTGTAAATGGTCCTCTGTTCCGACTCGGCCGTATACTAAAACTCGAGGTCTTCCATTGGCTCGTGGCTGTATCCCTATCCCATCATGCTCTAGCGAAGCTCCCCGGGTCTTTTTTGCCGCTAAAGAGATCTGGTGCTTCTGTTTGGGTTCTGGCTAAGTGAACAAATCTTTATTCTTTATTCGAAAAATTTCTTCTTTTACTTTAAAGTAAATTTAGCTTTTCCTGTTTGTTATCATTGTAGTTAGAGAAAGTTTGTTGCTTCAGGCAGTCATTTTTTTTTCATTAAGCCTTTGTTTCCTCCTGTCCCGGCTTAAATTTCTGTCACATAAGCCCGTTTTAGTTAAAAGATTTTTTCTACTATTGCTGTTAATATTTTTGAAGTTCATATGTAGTTTACTCTTATTTAAAAAAAAAAAAAAGAAAAGGCATCAGCCTGTTTAAGTTAGAGGGCTGTGGCAGCCCATTTTAGTTAGAGAGCATTTTGCTATTGTTTATATCCTTGAAATACATAGATAATCTTACTGTTAAAACAAAAGGGGCATTAGCCCTTTTAAATTAGAGGGGTGCTGCTGCCTGGTTCAGTTAGAGAGCTACCTAATTTCTTTCCTTCCTCTTGTTTGTTGAAGTTTCTCAAAGAAAAAAAAAAGTTTGATATTTTATTATGTCATAGGTGTTTAGTGTGTTAAGTAGTTATTGTTAATTTGCTCTTGTGTGTGGACTGTAATTTTGAACTTGTCCAAGGAGCATAAGCCTTCGGGCTTCAAAACATGTGGTAAATGCAGCCAAAAGATGTTTTTTAACTGATTCCCATACTGTTTGTGTCTACTGCCTGGGAGCATTAGATCTTTAAAAGTCATGTTCAATATGTCATTCCTTCAGCTCCAGAGTACTTCTAGAAAGAAGAAGTAAATTGATAGTAAGAGGCTTACTGATGTCCCCTTTCCAAGAAGCTCTAGAAGAAGGTCCGGGCACTTCATGATCAGCAAAACTACCATCAGCGAAATCTGACAAATCCACCAAGAGGTCTTCTCCCTCTTTGGGGCAATCGGAGCCAGTAAAAAAATTAAGCAAAGTTGTATCTGCAGTTTCGATGACTACTGAATCGACAAAGTCTACTTCATTGGCGCCATCTGTTTAGGTGCCAGTGGAGTTCGAACTAAGGAGCCGGTTACTCCTATTCTAAGGTCCCCTCTTCTGCAGATGACTGGATCTCCTACTCCCTCCTCTAAGTCCTCCTGGAGTCTTTCAGATGATGATGTGGATAGGATGATGTGAAGACTTTTAAGGACACCAGCTCTCTGTTGACATCGATTCCTCCTCTGAACCGACCTGGGACCTCTGAGCCAGAATGCCTGGAACCAATTGCTGTGGAACCATCGGTGCAGAGACCCATCATGGGATCTTTGGAGATGACTTCTGCTCCAACATCCCTGATTCTGTCTGTGGAGTCTAGGAGCAGACACTCCCTGGTCAGGTCCGGAGAAGTGAGTCTGATCAGACATTTGTCGGATCCGAACTTACCTCTCGGGGCTTTGACGCAGATGATCTTGGCTCCTACATCAGCTTCGCAGCCAATCCCCTTGGTTCCAGGAATCTCTTCTGGCTCTTCGAAGCAGGAGGTGTCCTTGGATCAGGTGAGAGAGGCTTTCGAGCTGATAAGAGTGCTGTCTCCGCAGACCGCTCCACTCAAAGGTTTGGACATTCCTCCCCCTAAAGCACCAGTGTCTGCCTCTGCACCACACCATCCACAGACCAGTGGAGACATTAGTCCTCAGGGTACCCCATCAGGTGAACCCCTCTCTTCTGAAACCTCTCCAGAATACCCTTCTGAAGAGGTCCCTCGTAAGAGACTCTGCAAGAGGAAGCATTTAAACTCCCCAGAGGAGCCAGTCACCTCTGACACAGGCCTCAATGAGTCGGAAGGGTCACCACGGTCACCCTCTGAGGATGTCTCCTTTGCAGACATCCTAGAAATCCTTAAACAGAGAGACGTCTGGAAGCCCCTCAGCCCTTCTGATGAGGAGTCTGTTTACCTGAAGACCTTTGGGTGTCACCCTTTAGCCACTTGGGTGTCTCCATCTGTCGACGACCTTGTGGAACTAGTTAGTCGAAAGGCGTGGAAGTCTCCAGACGCAGTGTAACCTGTCACTTGGAGGCCAAGTAAGTTCGTCACAGCCCCTTTTGATAAAGATTTCCTGTCTAAGGGTGTCCCTGTAGATGCTGTGGTGGTGGCAGCAGCCACCAAAACGGAACGTTCAGAAACATCCTCGTCTGTCCATCCACCGAACTAGGAATCTAATACAATGAACCGATATAGGAAGCGCATGTTTTCATCAGCGACATTTGCAGTCAGGTCACTGAATTATCTGACATATTTTACAAGGCTACAAAGAGATCTCCTGAAGGAGCTAGGAGATAACGTCCAAGGTACAGTAGCTGCAGTGGAATCGGACAAAGTTTCCTCTCAGCTCTCCACCTTAAACTCTGTGGTCAACTCCTCCATGAGCCTCATATCTTATGCAGCAGATGGAGCAAGGAGAGCAGCGGGTTCAGGGATTTTCCTAAGGAGACATTCCTGGATGCACTTGTGTGACTTTGCGGTGCCTTTTAAATCTTCCATTATTAATGCCCCCCTTCGATGGCTCGTCTGAGATGCTTGGATCTGTCAACAGTAGAAATACTTTAGGCCTGTTTTTGCCACTTCTCCCTGGAGCCGACTAGTCCTTGACTCCCTTCTCCCATTTTGCAGGATAGATGGTCACTATTCATCCAGACCACCTTCTATGGCATATTTCTTCAGGTCCTTTTGGTTGCCAAGGATACTCTCGGAAGCCAATGTCAGTAGGATGATGCGATAGTTTTTCCAGACACAGATCCAGTTGGGGTTTCTCCTGGCAAGTACTCACAATGGCACCAGGTGTGGTCTGATGATCCCAGCCATGATCTCTCATTTACTGGTCCAGTCTTTGGGTCTGGTGCCCATGGTGCTGAGCAACTCCCTCAAGACTCCTCTCTCAGAGGTGAAAGATTGGTTGCCCCTTTTGACTGTGTCTCCATCAGATTGGGATAGATCTAGGGGCCAAAGTTTCCTCACCGCAGTTTGGGGGTCAGAGTTGATTCTGAGATTTTTGTGGCTGTCCCTACCATTAGGTGCCTCAACCATGGACAGTTAGGTTTGATGTCTGCCTTAGAATGAAGTCTTATTGGGTCTGGGGGTTTTCCTCCTTTGGCTTCTTTGCGTTGGGGTTGGTCATTTTTGGCACTGATTTCAGCATCTGCTTTTGAGACGGTGCTCTCTATGTCCAGAGATGAGGTGTCTCATTCCCACTCATCTCCTTTCCAACTTTGGATCCCGTTGTTGTGTCTGCTCATTCTATATGGCAGGGACAGTTAGGCTGTTTAAGCCTCAAGGGTTTTCATTTGACGAGTTATTCTTCCCAATTCTGATCCTTTCTCAGAAGTTGTCACAGGGGGTCTTCAGAGCAAACAGTCTTACAAGAGGATGCATCTTGACTCATCTTCAGAGTCTCAAGAACAATCCACCAGTACAAAAGTTTAATCCAGTGGAAATCCAGACAACAAATAGTAGAACAAAGAACCACTGGAACACACGAACTGCTAACCTGAAGGCAAACGTGTTTTT
The DNA here is from genome assembly GCF_019279795.1 of Protopterus annectens. Classification (NCBI taxonomy): domain Eukaryota; kingdom Metazoa; phylum Chordata; order Ceratodontiformes; family Protopteridae; genus Protopterus; species Protopterus annectens. The sequence continues at coordinate 427,270,474 of NC_056748.1, read as the reverse complement.
ACTTGCATTTCATTAAAGTGTTCTTGGTCTGGACTAGCAGTTCGTGTGCTCCAGTGGTTCTTTGTTCTACTTCTCATTTTCAGAGTCTGTCAAGATCACCTCTGGAAGACGACATTTTTGAAGAGATTCCCGAATTGATGAAGCAGAGAGGGGGTTGTTCCACCAAAGCCCCCTTCCCAGAAGACTCTGTATTCCTTGGGGCTTTTGGGGGTGGCTGATCCATCTCCTGAGTGGTCCCAGACGCTGATGAACCTGTTGACTTGGTCTCTCAGCAGGCCTGGAAGGAACCCAGCTTGGTGGAACTTTTCCCATGGAAACCCGATAAAATATCGGCTGCCCCTTGGAACAAGCCACATTGGAGCAAGGGTCATCCAGTAGATGTATTTTTTGTAGCAACCATCAAAAAGGAGGTCTCTGAAGGGAACGGGATCTGTCTACACCTGTAACAGGGAGTCAAGGATTTTGGACAGATTTGGGAAACTGTGTACACCTGCAAAGCTACCTGACCTATATCACTCTTTCAGATGCATTTGACTAAACAGCTGTCCAAATCCCTGTTGGGTAATCTGCCTGAAAAAAAAAAAGGTAAAATCCCAGCTATCTACCTTAGTCTGTGTCCAATGGGTCCATGCTTCTGCTTTTGAATGCATCTGTTTGCACCGTGAAAGCGGCAAGCACCAGCATTGGTTTTCGTCAGCATGCTTGGAATAAGTTTCTGTGATTTCGTGGAAAGTTTCAAGATGCCCTTAACATCCTCTTTGGTTCAACATCTTTTAGACGTAAGGGAAAAGACACGCTTACCAGAAGCAAACAAGAGAGCAACACAGTGTCTGCCATAGGCATACCTCCTCCCCATAGACTTTTTCCCAGAACCAGAAAAGTTAGGAAGAACCTATAGTTTCAAAAGTCCCAGTGTTTTGACCAAAGTGCTTCTGCTGGCAGAACACAACCCAAGGCAGAGTGAGAAAAAACTTCAGTTGATGTTGCGATGATCCCTACTCAGTGCCAGTAACCAAGGATCCTCAATCCTCACCAGTGACACTGGTGAGGGACAGCTGCTAGGAACAAAAATGGATGCACAAAGTATTTTCAGATGCAGCAGTCAGCACCAAGCACATTTCCCTTAAGAGCACACACGGAGCACACTTCAGACCTGGGACTGGACTCACTCTTTCTGTCTCTTGCTGCCTCTCTCCATGCCCCAAACAAAACTCCACACTGTCCAATTTGGAGCATTATGTCCTGTTCCAAGTAGCTCACACACACACACACACACACACACACACACACACACACACACACACACACACACACACACACTCTCTCACACACACACACACACACACACACACACACACACACACACACACACACACACACACACACACACTCACTTCGATATTTGATTTTCTGTCTCTCACACACACACACACACACACACACACACACACACGCGCGCGCACACACACACACACACCTGGGAAAGGCTGGCACATTTACCAGCTGTGCCCCCTCTGCTCAAACTGTAAGGTAATAACGCTACCACCAGTCAGCTACTCTTAGGATCTTACAAGGGTACCCAATTTTAATTGTAATACAAATAGTAGAGTTTGACCAATGCAGCGAGGCTTTCAGGAGCGACCACAGTGTTACTAAAATATGCATAAGTATGAAAAGCATTCTGTAAAAGACCATTCACAATGAAAGGTATAGAAATGTTTAATAATAAAAAATAGAAACCATGAGAATTCTAAATATCTAGTTACAATAAACACCAGAATTTCAGTCACAGGAGATATGATAAAAAATAACACAGTTGGATAGATTCACACAGATGCAGAAAAACAATACTTAACTAATCTCACTGTATTTTCCTGACTGACTAAAGAATTGCTGTTCCATAGTGAAGTTACTTATTACAGCAAGGCAAGACGAGTGTTGAGTTGCTTACTACAGCATGGCAAGATGAGGTGTGTGGTTGTGTGAGATATCTGAGAGAGATCTTTCCTGTCAGGTTCCAAAAATCAAAGTGCTGCTGCGAGAGTTCCATCATATATCTCACTAAAATCTAAAAAATAATTTCAGTGCTGGTTATAGAATAGCATCACATCTAGTCACCTGACTCCGATACAGTACACACCTAGAGCCTTGCCAAGATCTGCTGCAGCATCGGAAAGCTATAAAACAGTTTAAAAAACGTCCACCCTTCGAGGGTAGCAATTAGTTCACCTTCAAGGGCAATACAGTAAGATTCCTAGTCCTGGTTTTCCCCAGACATTTTTGTCTCTGGCAGCAATCAGACCTGTAAGATAAAATTGTTGTGGCCTAAACCAACCCATTTAATTTTCAACCTGTTTTTCAAAATTAGCGGGACTGAGATTAACCTCTTCCCTTCCAGAATTCTCTTTTAAAACATATACATTTAATCGGTTACAATAATGCTGTTTGCCATATGTGTATATCTCTTTTCTGTCCAGCAGGGCCCACTGTTGATGCATTTTTAACACAAGCAACTTTACATATACATTTTTAACACAAGCATCTGTATAAGTCAGTGTGATAGTCAAATGACATAACATTTTTTACAAAACTTCAGCTAGCTATGTTGGCATATGTTACACATGCACTACTCTACTCTCCCTGGCACAGATGACACTACTTCATATCATCACATATGTCATTGATGGCAGAGGAGGACCACAGAATCAAAGGTTTTGAGATCCTTGTATGAGACGCCCTTTCAGCATTTATGAAGCGTTTTCCAACTGCTGCACTATAGAGGCAGTTGGGGGAGCACTAATCCCTACATCTTTGTGCCTGGCTAGCCATCACCCAAGATTTATGGGTGCAGAAGATAATCACCAGAAATTATATTATTTCCTTTGCTTTCTCTCAAAAAAAAAAAAAAAAAAAAGAGAGAGAGAGAATCCCTGACATTCCATCAGATCAGAGGGAATTGGCAGCAGCAGAAGTAGTAAAGCTGCTAGGAAAAACATGTCATCCGGGAGGTTCTATCAGACCAGCTAGGATCCTGAGTCTATTCAGGATTCTTTTTAGTTCCAAAAAAGGCTGGGCAAATTCTGGACCTAAGTCACCTCAACCAGTTTGTGAAGGAGACAAAGTTCCAGATGGTAATGTACATTCCATTCTTCCTCTGGTGAAAAAGATGATTGGATGTGCTTGATCGAGTTCCAGAATGCCTACTACTACATCAAAATAGCAAGCCAGTCCAGGAATATCTTCATTTCTGGCTGGGAGCTAGTCATTTCCAATTCAGGACTCTGTCCATTGGCCTTACCACAACCCCCAGGGTGTTTTACCAAATGCATGACCATCTTGACAGTGTATCTGCGGCTGCAGGAGTTCCAGGTGTTCCTCTACTTAAACAAATGGCTACTTACCACATCCACAAGGGATCTGTTCATTCAGTGCAGGGACTGCTTGCTACATTTAGCTGCTCATGTGGAAATAATGAGGCAGTCTAATCAAAAAACAGTTGACACTCACAGAAAATAGAGTTCATAGGGTCCACCTGGAGTCAACAACATAAATTGCCAGGCTTTCAGAGTTGTGTCCTCTCCTTTTGTCATGTGGCTAACAGAGGTCCTTTCTCATCCAAATCCCTCTGCAAGACTAGTGTTACATTGATTAGGACCATCATTTTGCAGGAACCATATTTGTTGGTCGTTGACCTCTCCAATAGTCACATGGAGCCTACCTTTCACTTTTCCCACCCCTGACAGCTACTGTGCCCATGAACACCTCCTTTCTGGGGTTGGTGCTGCATTAGAGAGAGACTGGTTCATGGCGAATGGTCAGCAACAGAGGCCAGACTTCACATCGGTGTCTTGGAAATGAGGGTGGTCCTCTTGCCGCTGTTGCAGCATTGCTGGTGTTACAGGATTCTCTTCCCAATGGTGTGATATTCATACAGATGGACAACATGGCAGTGGTCTGGTATATCAGCAAGCAAGGAGGAGCACATTCATAACCAATATGCTGGGAAGTCATGAGATTATGACAGGGGGCAATGTCTTCTCAAACCTTTCTGGGGACTGCATTTCCCAGGGAATTTAGTGTTCTGGTGGACAAACTGAGCCGGTCAGTTCTTTTGCTTCACAAGTGGTCCCTCAGTCAGTCAGTGGCAGTGATGATTTTCAGTTGCTGGAGCCAGCCTTGCTGTGATCTTTGCACCTCCCATTTGAACAAGTGCAGCAGCTACTTTGCATTGATTCACCCAGAGGTGAAATCACCAGTGGATGCTGTAGTCCACATTTGGCTCCTGGGTCTCCTGTATGCTTTTCCTCCCTTTAAACTGATAACCAAATTTCTTCAGAATACCATGAGGTGCAAGGCATTTGGAATTCTCTCTGCCCTTTTGGCCCTGGCAGGTTTTGTTCCTGTTTCTCTAGCCTCACCTAAAACATCCTCCCTGGGTGGATCCACTTCCAAACTTCCTTCTACACTTGTCCAGTCAACCTCACTGAGACATAAAAACCCTGATATTGACCACATGGTTCCTCCAATTCTGATGACAGCCAGAGATGCCAAGCGATTTACTCCAGTTATACAAACCTAGCACTAGGAAAGTTTACATCTGATGTCATCAGTCTTCAAGTAATCCTTGACTTTGGGCTCTGTGCCGAGCCTTGGAACCGACTCCGCCGTTATTCCAGCTCGCACCTTCCAAAAACTCTCGTTCTAAGCCTATATCTACCTATAATGCTTCTTACCAGATTGCCTCAGATCTCGGTTGCCACTTCATAGTGCCAGACTCATTCTCTCCGATCTCTTGAGCATCAGCTGATTTTTCAAAAACTGTGAGTTATATTTTCCTGTTTTTTTATTTTCTGTCTATACTCTTATATCTGTACTACCCACTCCTATTTTAGAGCTTCTAGTTGTGTGCGTCTTCCGATCTGCCATTAGGTAGTTTATTAAGTACCATTATTGGTACCCTTAACAAAAAAACAAAAAAAAAAAAAAAAAAAAAAACCACTTTCTTTTCTTACTTCTTGGTACGAGTGTTTGTGTGTGTCTCTGTGGCCTTTATCATTTGCAATGGCTGTCAAACCTGTTAAAGGCACTTCAGGCTTCAAGAGGTGCCAGAAATGTGACCGGAAGCTTCCAAATTCAGATGGACACACACTTTGTGTTTATTGTCTTGGTGTGGTCTATCTACAAGAGGACTATGCAGTCTGTCACAGTTTTAGCCACAGAACTCTTATTGACTGTAAAAACAAAGTTAATTCTGAAAGGTTTTCTTAAATTAGATTTTGATGAGGGCTTATCTGGTCCTAAAACTGAAACCAGTTCATCATCATCTTCCTCCACTACCAAACCAAATAAAAAGAAGTCTGTCTGTTCTGACATGTTCATCGGAACCACCAAGAAAATTGACTAAAACTCCCATGGTGCTGGCAGCTCCCTTGGAATCGGTGGGCCAAAACATTCAGTCTTCTATGCCAACGGTGCCTGTTTCTGCACCGACTTCTTAGGTGCTGATAGCTTCGGTACATGTTTTAGTGCAAATTACATCGGTACTGATGTCGATTAAGGACACTTCCTCTTCAGTACCAACCAAGAGTAGGAAATGAAGGACACTTCACTTATAATTTTACCACGAACCACATATTCCCCTTCAGTAGATCCTTTTTATTCCCCTTCAGTAGATCCTTTTGTGGACTGTCATCCCAGTCCTTTTTTGGAGAAACATCCACTAGAATCTCCATCAGCTTCCTCAGTTTAATCCACCAAGAGTTTGTCCGAATCTGATATGAGACTGGTGGATCATCTCCTTACAACGAGGGGATTGCCTCCTTCCACGGTTCCTAGCAGTGTTATCTGTGGAGCCTTACTTTCTTCCACACCACTGCTTATCCTTCCTTTGACTCCAGCTGAGTTTTTGGAGCCCCTGGTACTGACCTTCCCGGCTTCGACTGTTTTGGTGCTGGTCAGAGCTCCTTCTCTAGCACTGGTAGGTACCCTGAGTTCTTCAGGTTTGTTGGACCGGAGACCTCCTGGGGTTGAGGCTTTATTGCTGGTTACAAGGGGCAGGGTTCGACTTCGATACTTTTGGAGCCTTCCATGCCCCTTGGTGCTTCGGCATATTTAAGCTTGACTCTGGCTTCGGATCTTCCTTAGTGCTTGGTGGGACCATAGTTCTGAAGGAGTCTATTTCAGTTCCAAAGCAGTCTTTTTTGGTTCTAAGGTACCCATCCCTCTATTGGGGAGGGGGGCGGGGGTTGCCTTCCAAGCCATGGAGAGGGCCTTGTCTGTTGTAGGCAAACAGTCTATGCCTGCACCGTAGAACCAAACATCTTGTCCATCCCCTTGACCGGAGCTTCCTTTAGTCTCTTTCCTGGGACAGAGGGCACAAAAGTCTCAGGGTAAACCACATTGGTTATGTCATTTTCAGATACCTGTCTGGAATACCCCACTGAAGAGATACCTTCGAAGATGATGTGCAAGAAGAAGCACTTGGACTTTCCTGAGAGTCCTTCACAGAAGGTGCCGATTTTGATGAGGGGAGAAGGTTCCCCTCAAGTCACCCCCTGAAGATGTTTCCTTTGGGGACATCCTAGAAATTCTTAAACAGAGGGATAGCTGGACTACCCTTCAGCCTTCCTCGGAAGAATTGTTATACCTAGAGGCTTTTCATGCCTAGCCCTCTATCTCTTGGATCTCTCCACCTACAAATGATCTTAAGTTGATCGCTCAGTGGGCTTGGAAGTTACTTGACTCTACGAGCCAATCCCAAGGAGACATAACTGTATACTCTCTGCCCCTCAGGATCAGCAACACTGGGCCACAGGAATTCCTGTGGATGCCATGGTGGTAGCGGCAGCCACCAAGAAGGAACTTTCTGATAAAAGTCCTACTATCCATCCTCCTAACAAAGAGTCTAGGACAATGGATAGGTTTGGGAAGCATGTATACGCTTCATCGACCTTCACTCTCAGGTCCTTGAGTTACATGGCACATTTTATGAGGCTTCAAAGAGATCTGATTAAAGAGCTATCAGATGGTCTTTCAGAAGCAGTAGCTGAAGGAGTTTGAGACAAAGTGGCTTCTCAGCTTGCCACCCCAGAATCTATCTCCAACTTGTCCATGAGGCTAATTGCTCATGCTGCTGAAGGGACAACAAGAGTAGCGGGTTCAGGCGCAGTGATCAGGAGACATGCTTGGATGCAGTTATGTGATTTTGCAGAGCCATTTAAATTGTCAATGCACCATTTGACTGAACTTCCTTGTTTGGTCCCAAAGTTAGATAGACTCCAGCCAGATGTGAGAAAGATGGGAAGATTTTCTGATGTGGGCATATGCTTTTCCACTCCTCAACAGCCTTATTCCAGGAACCAGAGAAGTGGGAGGCTATGGTTCAAAAAGTCCCAAGGACTTATCCAGGACTCACATGGCAATGACCTCCCCCAGAGCAGAGGGGAAGTAATAATGGAAGGCGCCACTCAACAGGCAGAAATGGCCCGCAAAATCAGGATTCCATGGACACTTTCCCTTGTAACTCCTATCAGTGCTCCTGAAAGGAGGCCTGATTGCCTTCCTCTGGAGGCAGTTGTGGGGTGATTATCCCTGCACCAGTCTGCGTGGCTAAGGATAACAGTGGACAAATGGGTGCAGGGGTTTATAACCAGAGGTTACAACGTATCATTTTTAGAAGAATCAAAAAGAATAAGAAAATTCCTGGACATTCCACCCAGTTACAGGGATGCAGCAGTCTTAGAAATTCAAAATCTGCTCGACAAGAGTAATCCAAGCAGTCCCAACAGACCAGAGAAGATCTGGGATTTATTCGGGATTCTTTTTAGTGCCAAAGAAAACAGGGGACTGGAGACCAATTTTGGGTCTCAAGTCAGTTGAACAAATCAGTTCAGCAAACCAAATTCCAGATGGTCTTGGTTCAGTCTATACTTCCATTCTTTGAAAAAGGTGATTGGATGTGCTAAGCAGAGCTTCAGGATGTGTATTACCATATAAAAATGGACAAGCAGTCCAGAAGATTCCTTCGCTTCTGGCTGGGAGTCTGTCAGTATCAGTTCAAGACCCTGCCCTTTGGTCTCACCACAGCCCCCAGGGTGTTCAACAAATGCATAGCAGTGGCAGCAGCTCACCTTAGACTGCTAGGATTCTGAGTGTTTCCATATCTAGACAACGGGCTCCTTACAGCTCCCGTTAGGCATCAACTCATAAAGGCATGAGATTATACTCTTTTCCTTTGTTCCAGCTTAGGAATCACTATAAGCCATGAAAAGTCCTATTTAGAACCATCCCAACAGCTGGAATTCATTGGAGGTATGCTCAACACAGTCACCAGCATTGCATCTCTTCCCCTAGAAAGACTTCAAAGGATCAGATCACAAGTCAGGCAGATCATTCGCAGCAAGAAACTAACAGCAAGACTCATTGTTCAAACTCTGGGCCTCTATAACTGTAATCCCCCCTTGACCAGATATCACATGGGAATTCTTCAATGGCTTCTGGTCTCCCAGTGGTCTCTCCCTTTTTTCATTTTCTCCAAATCTTTTGGGTTTCTAATGCCATGATGGGAATGGACCCCATTCCTAACTCAAGGTATGATTAAAGTTCATGAAGTTAGTATTGTTTCACTCTTTGATGTCAGCCAAAAGTGCTCTTCACAGCACCCACAATGTGCCCAGTAATGACTCCTTCTGTAACTCATACGGAGTTACGTGTGTTGGTAGCATATCTAAACATGATGGTAGAGACTTTTTTTTATAAGACCCGTTGCTCCTACTACAGTTGGAACTATCTGAGTATCCTTCTTCCTCATTGCTCTCATTTCTGCTGCCAGATCCTGATATTTTATAACCTTGTGTTTCTTATGCTTTTTATACCTTTCTTACCATTTCATCTGGTCCACTTTATATTCTTTATTTTGTTTTTTGGCGCATTCAGTTGTTGTCTGATTTTTATGTACTTCTGGTATGATTTCCATTCCTGCTTGATGGTGATATGCTTATGCTAGGTTAAGCATAGAAGTCATCTTAGATTTATTCTCCTCATGTTTCAAAACTTTTACTACGTTTGGGTCTCGTGAGGTCAGCAGATGTGTGAAGTCCCACGATTGCAGATCTGCACATGTAATCAATTTTAAGGAGGCCCATCCCTCCTTCGGAATGGGGAATATTATAATCTTAGTATGCACTGATTTTTATAGATCATCTGGTGAACATGAAGCATCCTTCTTGTTTTAATATCTAATTTATCCAACACGTTTTGGGGCCAATCAGTCACTCCAAAACTGTAAGTTAGGACAGGCAGAGCAAATTGGTTTATAGCTTGGATTTTGTTCCTGGACATCAACGCTGTTTTCAGGTTTAATTTAAGTCTTCTAAAATACTCCTTACTAAGTTTTATATGCATTTGCTCATGTTTTATTGCCGATCCTTCATCAATTCCCAAGTATTTATACACTCCCTCTTGCTCAAGTTCTTTTATATCACATTCTTGAGACAAACTGATGTTTTCCTGGTGCTGCAGTTTTCCTGTTTTAAAGGTTGCTTTTGCACATTTATCAAGGCCAAATGACATTCTAATATTGTCTGAAAAAGTTTTAACAGCAGCTCTGTTAGAAATGCTACATTTAAAGAAATCCCAGTCCCTCCATACCACACACTCCACAGACCTCAACCTCATTACCACAATCAACAGAACATGCTGGAGGGTCAGGTTCATAACCCAGAGACTGCCCATGCTATGGGATAGATATCCCATACATGTCAAGCGGATGGAACTCACTGGCCCTCTTGAAGAGAAATTTTGATGAGTGGATGGGAAACAGAAGATTCACCCCGGGGATCACTTCAGTGGCTCTGCTTGACAGAGGCACTGGGAACTATGGTCAGGTGGCACGGTGCCAGGGTAATCCTATGGTCTCGGCTTGTAAAGGCTCTTGGGCCATTAGCCTAGTACACACCTATGAATCTGCAGCTGCGCTTTTTCAGTTCCTTGCCTGAATTAGTTATACAGTTTTAAGTCATCGACAAAGAGAAGATGAGCAGTCTTTATACTTTATTTTCTAGGAGCCACAGTATAGTCATGGCCTAAGCTGTTAAGTAGACAACTTAATGGGTAAGGGCAAGGCAGAATAGTAATGGTGACAGAGAGTTCCCTGGAATATCCCCCATTGAATTTTTATCCCTGGGATAGTAATTTGTCCTTTATCATATCCTATCTGATTATGATCACCAGTCAATTTAAAGAAGACCCGAGTTGGTGGCTCCACTCCAAAGAAGTTTTGTTAGGGCATCCTTTCATCCATCCTCAACCCCAAGCCATAGTGACCACGGACATGTCCCAGATAAGGTGGGCGGGGCATTATCTGGGAAAGACAGTCCAAGGCGTTTGGTCCCAGCTGGAGACCAATTTGCATATCAGTGTTCTAGAAATGAGGGCATTGCTCTTAGCATTGCTGGCATTTCAAGATACCTTCCCCTTGGGAACGATTACAGTTCAGACAGACAATATGTCAGTAGTCTGTTACATCAGCAAGCAAGGGGGAGCCACATTTTACCCTCTTTGTCGAGAAGCATTCAGAGTATGGCAATGGGCAATTTCTTCCGACCGCTTTCAAGTGGCAGTGCACATTCCGGGGAGCTCCAACGTGATTGCGGACAAACTGAGCAGATCCATCCTCATGCCTCACGAGTGGTGTCTCAATCTAGTGGTGGCAGACAAGATATTCTGCCTTTGGGGCCAACCTTTCTGCGACCTCTTTGCCTCCCCTCTGAACAAGTGCAGCAGTTACTTTGCCCATATCCTCCCACTGGGGGAGTCATCCAGAGAGGCTGTCCTTCATGAATTGCCCCCCCAGTCTATTGTACACCTTTGCCCCGATTCCCCTAATATGTCAGTTTCAAAAGAAAGCCAACAGGTCGAAGAAATGGATAATCCTTATCGCCCCATTCTGGCCTCTGCAGGTCTGGTTTCCCTTCCTATGGCCTCATCTACTTTGGAAACCCTGGATACTGGACCCAGCTCTAGACCTATTGCCCCACCCAGAGGGACTGATTTGCCCAAATCTGCACCATCTCAAGCTCACTGCATGGTTTCTCCAGTTCCCATGATTGCCAGGCAGCCCCTCCCTCACCTGCCCAGTCCAGTGCTTCATTCTGCCCCACCAAAAACCTTCAAAAAGAAAATTCTACCATAGCAAGTGGCAAAAGTTTACTAAATGGTCACTAGACTGTAATATTGACTAATATTCAGTGCCTGTTGATAAAGTTTTAGACTTTTTGGCTTTACTGTTTGAGATGTGCATCAGCCTCTACTATTCGAGCGCATCTTGCTGCAATATCTAACTTCCATATTGGTTTAAATGGTTCATCCGTTATGTCACATAAACTTTGCAAAGCCTTTTTGAAAGGAACCTTAATGCTTAGACCTCCATATGAAGAACCCCCCCCCCTGCACCATGGGATTTGAATCTGGTACTTCAGTCTCTTGTTTCTCCCCCTTTTGAGCCTTCAGCAAGTTGTGGCTTAAAATTCTTGTCCTGGAAAATGTTATTTTTAATAGCTATCACTTCTTCCAGAAGAATACCTGAAATACAAGCGTTATCCTGCAGCCCCCCCCCCCACGTAATCTTTCATAAGGACAGGGTCTTCCTCCGGACAAATCCCTCCTCTGTACCAAAGGTTGATGTTCATCGTGTTACCCTGCTGCAGTCATCACACTTGGGTTATCCTGTCATCAGGCGGTCCCACAGTCGGCTGGAATTCCAAAGTCTTGGTCCGGCGTCGGTTGCTGTCGCCTCTTCCCTGACGTCAGTGCGCCAGGGGTATATATAATGCAACCGACGCCATTTTCTTCAGTCTTTCTTGCCGCGCGGTGCCCGAAGCAGAAGCAGTTCACAAGTGCCGGTCGGCCGACTCCTGAGATTTTCGAATTCGAATTTCAGACCGAAGTCTTCTATAAAGCTAAGTACCCCGTTGGGGAAACTTTTCTTGCCTCAGACCGATGTCAGAAAAAGTTAACAATTGTATTTCTTGTGGGAATCAAATACCTCATAAGGATTTTCATTCTTATTGCATACCTTGCCTAGGCCCAGACCACGACGTCACTACTTGTTGGTTTTGTGCTAGGTTTAATAAACGTACTATTAAAAGACGCTTTGATTTTGCACGACACTACTTCGGTAGGAAATTTAACTGCACCATGCCATCGGAGCAACCGACTACCGGCGTGCACAAAAAACTCAGGGGTAAGGTCCGACAACCCAGGCCTAAGCCAGATTCCGAGGCCTCGGCTGATCCGGTCTCCGGTCCTCAGTGAGGCTCCGCCGCAGCCCCTGACTACCGCAGATCTGGAACCCGAGACCGCTACAGATATTTTGACGGAATGTACCAGGCCGATGCAGCCTTTTACTTCAGGCCGTTCTGACGACTTTGCTACAAAAGACGTCGGTGCTACAGAAGCGCCATCGGTTTCTGAAGGCGTTTTCAGATTGACGTCTCTCACCATTAAAACGTTCTCTAAGTCGAAGACTCCTTCTGAATCTAAAAGGACTGCTCTTCAGTCTCCTGTTCAAGGCCCCATGCCTAAGAAACAGATGCTCAAAATGGCTGAAGATTTGATTTCTTTAATCAGGGGTTCCCAGCCCCCTCCTGACAAAAGGCTTAGACAAGAGGAAGATTATGCATCCTCTGAGCAAATGTCCATTTCTTCAGACTCCTCTGAGGACCAAGACTACTCCTTCTCTCCTTATGAAGATTCTGATGCTGAGGACTGTATTCCCTTAGCTTCTCCTCCAGAAGACTACTCCTTTGGGGAAACTTTGCACACTATGAGGGAACATTTTCACTGGGAAGGTCAGGACTACTCTGATTCAAAGAAAAGGCTCAGAGAGTTTCTTTTACTCCCCCAACACAGACCACTTGCCATCCCTCCAATTTTGGACATTGTGGATGATGTGTATTTAGAATACAGTTTCAACCCTGACTCTCTACCTCCTGCTCTGGCTAAGCCTGACAGATACTATAGAGTGCCTGACTCCCACAAATTTCTTTACAAAAGCCCTGTAGCTGAATCAGAGACTATCTCCCAGGGTCCCAAGGGGGCTAAGGCTTCTATGGCTAAAAACCCAGTACCTTCTGAGAGGGATTCCAGAGCACTAGAAAGGTGGGGGGAAAAGGTTTACACCTCAGCCACACTAGCTATGAGGGCACTGAATTGCCAATTTCATATGCTTAAGTATCAGCAATTTGTAATCTCTCAGTTAAAGCAAAGAATAACCACTCTCCCTCAACAATCTGAATTGAAAGAAGTACAGGATCTGTTGCACGCCACTGAGCAGGTGGGCAAACATACCTTACAATGTGGGTTTGATTCTTTGGAGGCCTCCTGCAGAGCAGCTGTCACTGGGTCTGTTATACGTAGGCATGCTTGGTTAAAGGAACAAACTCTGCCTGATCATGTTAAAGCAAAACTACTAGATGCTCCCTTACAGCACGATGTTCTTTTTGGAGTTAAAGCAGAAGAAGTTTTAAAGAAAATGGAAGACAAGGCAAAATCTATGCAGACAGTCAAAGATTTCCTAAAAGTACAACCCCCTCGCTTCAGCAGAAACTGGACAACAAAAAAATGGTCCTTTCCAGCCACTGACGGACCACAGAGGGGTAAATTCAGATGCCCAAGGGGCAGAGGACAACCACAAGCCCAGTATAAACCTCGACAATGGGGCACTACAACACAAAAGGGAGGAGAAGACAGGTCTCAATCCACCAGAAGACAGACTCAATGACTTGCAACTCATCTGGCCAAGCAATACTCTCTTGGCAGCCCCTTTAGGGGGAAAACTCGCGCTTTTTGCAGACAACTGGCACATTGTCACAAAGGACAAATGGGTCCTAGACATAATTTTACGAGGATACAGATTCCACATTCACACCTTGCCAATGAAAAGAGGAATGCCAAACCTGCCACTAAATCAATGGGCAGAGGCACAAAAGCATCTCATGGACATGAGCCATTCAACTGGTACCTACTCGAGAGCAAGGTCAAGGATTTTACTCAAGACTCTTTCTAGTTCCCAGAAAGGACAATGCCTGTAGACCAATTCTGGACCTTTCAATTCTAAACACTTACTTACAAGTACCCAAATTCAAGATGCTAACACTACAGCAGCTACTTCCCATGTTGGGCAAGGAAGTATGGCTAGTAACGTTGGACCTCAAGGAGACATACCTGCATGTCCCTATCAGACAAAGTTGCAGAAGATACCTCCGTTTCATTGCAGGTTCAACCCATTACCAATTCTCTGCACTGCCCTTTGGCTTATGTACTGCACCCAGAGTATTCACAAAATGCCTGGCACCAGTAATAGCATACTGCAGACAAAGAGGAATTCAAATATATCCATACCTGGACGACTGCCTCATCCAAGCTGAAAGCAAAGACATTCTCTTACATTATCTGGCCTTTGCCTGCCAACTTGCAATAAAGACGGACAACACCACAGTAATGTGGTACATAAACAAACAAGGGGGCACACATTCCTATCCTCTATGCAGGCAAGCAGTGATCTTATGGAACACAGCTGTGGCCTGCCAAGTCCAGTTACAAGCTCAATTCCTGCCAGGGCAGAAGAACACATTGGCAGACGACCTCAGCAGAAACATCAAGGATCCTCACGAGTGGAAACTAGATCCACAAATATTTGCAATGATTACTCAAAAATGGGGCCTTCCAAACATAGACCTATTTGCCAGTCCTCAAAACTATCAACTGACAAAATTTTGTACAAGGACATTTCACCATCAAGCTTGGAAAGTGGACACGGTCTCTTTCGGTTGGAAAAACCTGACAGTATATGCCTTCCCTGCTTTGCCTCTCCTCACAAAGGTTCTTTTGAAAGTCAAAAAGGAGAGACCACGACTGATTCTCATAGCCCCAGACTGGCAACGCCAGCACTGGTATCCGCTATTGAAAAATATGGCCCACAGTCCACCATGGATATTGCCTCAAATCCCCCATTTGCTGACGCAACAAAACAATCAGATTCTTCACAGCCAGCTCAAAACTTTAAATCTGGCTGCATGGCAAATCAACTAAACATTCAACCAGCTCCTCTTTCACAAGCAGTTCTGGATGTTATTCTGTATGCCAGGAGGCCAAGCACCAGGAAGGCTTATTCGGACAAATGGAAAAGGTTTTGTTCCTGGAACCAAGCTAAAGGCCAAGACACAATTCAGCCTCACATGCCTCACATTCTACAGTATTTAGCGGAGATTTTGCACAAAGCACTTTCCTTTTCCTCAATTAAAATCCATGCTTCAGCTATTTCAGCTCACTACAACACGGATCCACCTTTATTTTCACACCCTCTTCTTAGGCAGTTTCTCAGAGGGGCAAAAAACATTAGACCACCCAGGAGAGCTCCTACACCAACATGGGACCTCAATTTCTTTCTAGAAAAACTAACGCTACCTCCCTTTGAACCAGCTTTCTCTGCAGATCTTCAGTTCCTATCATGGAAGACTGCCCTGCTCCTAGCAATAACTTCAGCTAGAGTCTCAGAGCTACAGGCACTAATGGCAGTGGAACCTTTCCTCATTTTTCATCAAGACAGAGTTTCTCTACGAACTAATCTTTCTTTTATGCCTAAGGTGGTTTCTAGTGTAGCTTTAAATCAAACCATCCACTTACCCACCTTCTTCCCCAATCTACAGAACAAAGGTGAGAGACTCCTACATTCCTTGGACATTCATAGGCAGCTTCGTTACTACTTGGACAAAACTAAGGCTTTCAGAAAATCTGACCAGCTCTTTGTATCCTATGCTACAGCTTCCCAAGGGAAGGCTATATCAAAGCAAACCATTTCTAAATGGATAGGTCATTGCATACGTTTCTGCTATACCCATCATGGAAAACCAGTTCCTGCTACCATCAGATCCCACTCTACCAGGGCAACAGCTACCTCTACTGCCTTTCTCAGGGTTGTTCCAACCAAGGAAATTTTAGAAGCTGCAACTTGGAGTACAGTACACACCTTTACCAAACACTATCACTTACTTCTTTACTCTAAGTCCAGGGCGGGCTTCGCCACTGCAGTTCTGCAGGGCCTTATTGCCTCCACTAACCCTCTATGATACCTCCCCCCTACCTTAGCTTTGGGATTCAACCCAAGTGTGATGACTGCAGCAGGGTAACACGATAAACATAGTACAGTTTTGTACCTACCATAAATGTAGATGTTCGAGTGTTTACCCTGCTGCAGTCCAGGTTACCCCCTTCCATCCCCTCTGATCTACTGGCTAAATCTCTTCTATGCCTTACTGATGTATTTGCTTATAGCTGAAGGGATTTTGTGTTTGTGCAGTGGTTACTCCATTTGGTACTAATTACTGTCCACCTTTTTGGGGGCACCTGACATCTGGGGCAAGAAAAACTGAAGAAAATGGCGTCGGTTGCATTATATATACCTCTGGCGCACTGACGTCAGGGAAGAGGCGACAGCAGTCGACGCCGGACCAAGACTTTGGAATTCCAGCCGACTGCGGGACCGCCTGACGACAGGATAACCCAAGTGTGATGACTGCAGCAGGGTGAACACTCGAACATCTACATTTATGGTAGGTACAAAACTGTACTTTTCTTAGACAAATATCAAGTCAGATTTTACAACTCCCAGTCTTTTTACCAACTTTTCCAGTAAGAGGGAGTATTGTCTGCATTTACTAGGTGTACACAAACAATTATGTATCTACCTTCACAGAACAAAGGATATCAGAAAATCTGACCAGCTATTTATTTCCTTTTCTTCAGTCACTTTAGGGTGTCCAGTTTTTAAAGTTATTCTGACTAAATGGCATAGGGACTGTATCGCGTTTGTTTACAGCAGAAACGGACTCCACCCACCAGGACCTGTAAAAGCACATTCAACTAGAGCAATGGCAGCATCTGCAGTTTTTCATGCCAGAGCTTCTTTAGGTGATATTTGTGCAGCTGCAACATGGGCATCTCCTCATACCTTCATTACTCATTACAAACTGGACCTGGTCTCTAGAGGACATGCATCATTCGTCTCAATAGTGCTCAGTAATATTCTTCTATGAGACCTCCCAAAGTCTAGGTAGCTGGAGACTCTCTCCCATATTCAAGGATTACGTGAAGATTGACAACGTTGTATAAGGAAGTTATGTCTTACTGTAACATTCCATCTGTGTTGTCAATCTTCAATAATCCTTGACATTCCCCCCTTCCCCCCCCCTGCCTTTAGAACTCTTGGTGAATCAGATCTCTCCAAAGATTGGCTTTCATGATAGAGACACAGATATATAGCCTCTGATCTGTTATTTCTTGTCTGTTGGGTAGAGCTTAGCTCAAGAGTTTTTGGAAGGTGCAGGCTGGAATAACAGCTGAGTTGGTTCCGAGGCTGTGAACCGAGACCACAGTCAAGGATGAATGAAGATCGACAACACAGATGGAAAGTTGTGGTAAGACATAACTTCTTTCTTTAGCAAATGGGCTTTCTTTAAAGTTTGGACCATTTTCAGCATCGTGGTAGTTTCTCGACTGTCAAAGTACACTTAGCATTCATATCCAACTTTAATGTATGACAAAACCAAAACTTCCATTGCCTTTTTGAAAATCTCCAAGGCTTTTTTGAAGGGATCTTTGTTTTTTAGACCTCCAGTCATGGACCCAATTCCTACATGGGGCATTACTGTGATGCCTCACCTCTTACGTAAGTCCTGCTTTGAGCCAGTATCTTCAGCAGAACTAAAATTTCTTTCTTGGAAAACAAGTTTTCTAGTAACAGTCACCACAGCTAGGAGGATCTCTGATTGCAAATGTCCTGTAGATCTCCGTACCTGTTTTTTCTGAAGGGTAGAGTATCACTACAGACCAGTCCTCACCTTCGTCCCAAAGCAAATCTTAACCAGATGGTTATCCTACCATTTTTCTGCCCAGTTTTTTTCAGCAAAGGGAATGTACTTTACATTTGAGTTTTTACCTGCATCACACCAGATTCATTAAAAAACTGACTAGATTTTTCTTTCCTTTTCAAAAGCTAAATTAGGTCATGGAGTTTCTAAAGTGACTTTTTGCAGGTGGTTTTTAAATTGGCTTTATCCAGGTGGCTGTCCACCTGTATTGCATTTGTTTTGTAAGGAAATGGGATTAACATTACCACACAAGCCCAAGGCCCCCTCATCTAGAGCAGTGACTACTTCCGCTGCTTACTTTGCTAGAGTACCCATAGGTGAGATTTGTGCTGCAGCTACTTGATCTGCTGTTCATACTTTTGTGTCACATTGCAAACCAGATGTAAAATGCAGATTTTGTGCATCATTGGGCTCCTCCTTGCTTTGGAATATCTTTCTGTGAGACCTCACGGGGTTCTTTAACTTTGCAATCTGTCCCATATGTTGAGTCAGACAAAAAAGAACATTGGATACAAAAGTTATGTACTTGCCATAATGCTGTGTCTGTGTTCCATGCGGCTCAACATGTCCTCCCACCACCCTCCTTCTAAAATTGTTATTATATAGTCCTTGACTGATGGAGTGGCCCTGACTGGGATCTTGTCTTGTTGTCAGCCAGGAGCTTTTTATCATCTTTCATTCTTTGTTGCATAGGGTAGTAAGTATGTGTTGTTTTCATGAGGTGAAGTACTAGGTACAAGCAGGCAAACTCGTTCTGATGAATTCTGGGAGCTAGAGAGAGTTATAGGTAGAGGAAGAGCCTGAGCCCTGGATCCAAGCTCTTGAAAAAGGCACAGAGGCCTGATCGGTCAAATCCCATAACCCATCTGTTGAGCCAGAAGGAAGAAGACAACATGCATCTAGCGTTATGTTAAGTACATTATTTTTGTTTTTCAATAGTTTTAGTTCTTGTTTCCTTTTATGTAATGCAGTATGGATAGAAGACATGAGCTCCTTACTCCATATTTGTAGTAGTACTTTGATAATTTGATTAGTACCGTTGGAATTTAAGATTGTAGTTTTAGTTTTCTCAAGTTTTGAGATTTTTTTTAGTGTCTATCCATCCATCCGCAACTCCTTTTTCCCGTTTTTGCACAAATGCATTTAGTAGTTAGTTGTAATTTGAGTGTTGGTTAAATCTTGATAGTTTAATATGTAGTGACATTCAGTGTTGTGCCTTTTGTACTTTGTGTTACTAATTAGATTTTATAGACATGGAAGAGTCTACTTATTTTAAAATTTGTACAAAGTGTGGCCACATGGTCCTTCAGCAGGATATCCAGTCTCTGTCTCCCTGCCAATTGGTAGACCTGAAGGATCATGTCTCCTTCCTTGAATCCAAGGCAGTGCAACTCTGGATTTATGTCCAGGTGTCAAACTATGAGTCAGAGTGAACAAAACATGGGAACAAAATTTTTGAAGGGCTCGAGGCTGGAGTACTAAATTTGCCAGATCGGATCCATGCAGTGGCTTGAGGACCCATATGTCATATTGGACAGACCTGAGTGAAAGGCTCTATCATTATGTTAAGCCTAATAAATTTTGTTTGGCCTCTATCAAGTCATTTACACGACAAATCTGGAATGTTCTCTCCTTTATTACTGTTGTCTTGCCCATGTGGGCCCAGACAGTCCTCTTATCCTGTTCCATCTGGCTGATGTGAGCTTTCACGTCTCCAGTTATCAGCATGAACTCTTGATGTCCTTCATGTTTCACTTTTGCAGTCCTGACTTGTGGGATTTCCTGCTGTGGAAGCCCTTGGCATGCCAGACTACCGGAGTAAAAATCTCCCTCCCCCAAAGGTTGGTGGGTGCCCTACCCTGATGTCAGCATACTTGGGTGTAAAAGGAGCCAGCCGATGCCGTGACATCCATCTTTTCTTGTCATTAGAGTCCAAAGCAGTGTTTCAGCGCATCAGTCGGTCTGCACCAGAGGGAAGTTTTCTAAAGCTTAAGTACCCCATTGAGAATTCTTTCTTGCTTTAACTTGTGTCAGATAAGGTTAACAATTTTCTCTGTTGTGCCACACCGAGACTTTTATATATTGTGCGTCACCTGTCTAGGCTTGGATCTTGACATCCCTAGTTGCCATTTTTGTGCCTGTTTCAATTCTAGGACTGTCAGGCATAGGGCTGAAATCTTAGCTAGGTATCTTAATCTGCCTTCTTCATCGTGTCGTTCAGTGGCATCTGCTGGTCATCCCAAGGTTGAGTACCCTAAGAGTAAGAAGGACAAGGAAGAAAGACCCAAGCTTAGGGCCTCGGATGACAACCATTCACCGTCTGCCACTCCTCCAAGGGTCATTATTGCTGAGGAAGGCGAAGTGCTTTCGCAGTCCCCTTCCTTGACCAAGGTGGTGGCGCAGGTTTCTATCAAGAGTCTGACATGCTATTGGGGCTCTCATCTTCTGCACAGGCTTTGGCTTTCAGTTTGTCAGTCGGGTGCAGAGTCTCTCAGCAGACCTTGGCTTCCAACAAGCTATCTTGTACCAGTGACATTGCTTCGAGGCATCGGCCTGCATCAGTTCTGCCTTAAATAGAGGTTGGCATCAGAATTGCGGGCGTACCTAGGCCCAAGGCTAGAGCTATTTCTAAGAAGAATTCTACCTCAGGTCCTATGCCTAGGCCTACCAGCTCCCACTAAGCAGGTTATCAGGAAGACCTGGTCAGGTTAGCTGAGGAACTTATCTCCTTAGTCAGTGCTAGGCAACCCCCTTTGGAGCCCTCCTCATGGAAAAGGAAGAGGGATCCTACCGCTGAAGTTTTCTTTGAACCTCCTGATTCAGATAATTCTGACCAGGAGGAGTCTGTCTTTGAGGAGGGAGCCTATCTTACTTCTTTTGAAGGTTCAGATTTTGAGGAAAATCTGCCTTTAGCTTCACCTCCTGAAGACATCACTTTTGGGGAAGCACTCCATGCCATGAGGGAGCATTTCCAGTGGGAGGCACAGGAATATATCCACAGTCTAAAAAGAGGGTTAGGGAGATGTTCTTCGTGTTTCACTGTTGCAGTCATCACATTTGGGAGATCTGCTTGCAGTAGCCCTCATTCGGCCTGGTTAACAAAGTCTTGGGTCCTGCGTCAGTTGCTGTCCCTTCTTCCGTGATGTCAGGTCATCAGGGGTATAAAACATGCAGCCGACGCCATTACATCAGTCTTTCTTGCCGTGTGGTGCCCGAAGCAGAAGCAGTTCGCAAGTGCTGGTCAGCCGACTCCTGAAATTTTCATTTTCGAGTTTCAGAACCAAGTCTTCAACTAAAAGCTAAGTACCCTGTTGGGGAAACTTTTTCTTGCTCTAAACCGATGTCAGTAAAAGTAAATAATTGCATTACTTGTGGAAAGCAAATACCTCATAAAGATTTTCATTTGTACTGTATTCCTTGCCTAGGCCCTGACCATGACGTACCTCGCTGTCGGTTTTGTGCCTTATTTAAACCATGAACTGTCTGTCTGTATATTTTCGCTACTAAATATTTTGGTGCTTGGTTCAGTTATCCTGATATGTCTTCGGTAAGCCGTCCGACTACCGACATTCCGAAAAAAACGCAAAGATAAAGACAGAGACAGGCCGCCTAGGTCCAAAGCTGCAGACAGCGCTTCTCCTAAGCCAGTCGCCAGTTCGCCGGTACTCAGTGAGGCACTTTTGCAGCCCCTGATACCCGCTACTTCAGATTCGCAGGCCTCTACTGAGACCCATTCGGAGTCCGGTATGCTGCAAGATACTTCAACTGTGGAACCTGTGGATGTCTCTACCTTGGATGGGTCCGGAGCTGTTGTATAGGCATCAGATTCTGAGGGTGTATTCAGGCTTACTGACTTGCATATTAAACTGACGCCATCTTCTTCTTCAAGGCCTAAAACTCGAACCATGGTAGAAAACTGACACCCAGACTGCATGGTCAGGCCTCTATGCCTAAAAAACAAATGATAAGAATGGCTGAAGACCTTATTACTTTAATCAAGGGAAGCCAGCCTTCCCCCTCTAACAGACCTAGGACTGAGTTTACTTATGATACTTCTGACCAGGATTCTGAATTTTCTGTTTCCTCTGATGACCGCGATTTACCCTTGGCTACCTATGAGGATTCTGATGCTGAGGACTCTATTCCCTCTGCTTCCTCCCCAGAGGATTTCTCTTTTGTTGAAACCTTGCACACTCTCCGGGAGTATTTTCGTTGGGAAAGTCAGGATTTCTCTGATTCTAAAAAGAGGCTTGGGGATTTCTTACTCCTGCCCCAACACAGGACTTTAGCCGTACATCCTGTACTAGACATTGTTGATGATGCCTTTTCAGAATCTAGCTTGGTCCCTGACTTTTTATCTCCTGCTCCCAGAAAACCAGATGGATATTACAGGGTCCCTGACTCTCACAAGTTCCTTTTTAAAAATCCTACTGCAGATCCTGAGACCATTTCACAGGGACCCAAGGGCATTAAAGCTACTACTGCCAAAAATCCTACCCCCGCTGACAGACTCCAGGGCGCTGGATAGATGGGGTAAGAAGGTATACACTTCTGCAACTTTGGCTATTAGGGCCTTAAACTGCTAGTTTCATATGTTAAAGTATCAGCAACATATTATTGGATTGCTTAAACAGAAAATGATGTTGATTCTTGATTGTGCTGAAAATAAGGATTTACAGAATTTACTGCATTCAGCTGAACAAGTTGGAAAACATACTTTGTAATGTGGATGTTCATCGTGTTACCCTGCTGCAGTCATCACACTTGGGTTATCCTGCCGTCAGGCGGTCCCGCAGTCGGCCCGAATTCCAAAGTCTTGGTCCGGCGTCGTTTGCTGTCGGTTCTTCCCTGACGTCAGTGTGCCAGGGGTATATAAGAGGCATCCGACACCATTTTCTTCAGTCTTTCTTGCCGCGTGGTGCCCGAAGCAGAAGCAGTTCACAAGTGCCGGTCGGCCGACACCTGAGATTTTCGATTTGAATTTCAGTCCGAAGTCTTCAATAAAGCTAAGTACCCCATTGGGGAACATTTTCTTGCCTCAGTCCGATGTCAGAAAAAGTTAACAATTGCATTTCTTGTGGGAAGCAAATACCTCATAAGGACTTCCATTCCTATTGTATTCCTTGCCTAGGCCCAGACCACGATGTCACAGGTTTTCGGTTTTGTGCTAGGTTTAATAAACGAACTATCAAACGCCGTTTTGACTTCGCACAGCATTACTTTGGTAGGAAATTTAATTATATCATGCCGTCGGAGCAGCCGACGACCGCCATACATAAAAAAAGCAAGGATAAGGACAGGCAGTCTAGGAACAAGCCAGACTCAGAGGCCTCAGCTGGGCCTGTCACCGGTTCTCCGGTTTTCAATGAGGTGCCTACGCAGCCCCTGACGACCGCAGAACTGGAACCCCAGACAGCTGCGGATTCCCAAGCGGAGCCTACTAGGCCGACACAGCCATCTTCCGACACCGGAGCAGAAGTAGACACCGGTGCAGTGGAAACACCTTTGGTTGCAGAAGGTGTCTTCAGACCGACTTCACTCACCATTAAATCTTATGCTAAGCTTAAAACGCCTTTAAAACCTAAGAAAACTGTACATCAGTCTACAGTTCAAGGCCCCATGCCTAAGAAACAGATGCTTAAGATGGCTGAAGATTTGATTACCCTTATCAGGGGTTCCCATCCCCCTCCTGATAAAAGACCAAGACAAGAGGAGGATTATTCATCCTCTGACCAGGTTTCACTCTCCTCAGATTCTTATGAGGAACAGGATTACACTTTTTCACCTTATGAAGACTCTGATGCTGAAGACTCTATTCCCTCAGCATCTCCCCCTGAAGACTACTCCTTTCGGGAAACTTTACATACCATGAGGGAACATTTCCACTGGGAAGGCCAGGATTACTCAGATTCTAAGAAAAGGCTCAGAGAGTTCCTTTTACTACCCCAGCACAGACCTCTTGCTGTCCCACCTGATGTCCTTCAAGGATGCATCTGCAGTCCTAACATATGGGTTGTCCTGCCTCAGGCAGCCCTTCGGTCGGCCGGATTCCAAAGTCTGGGTCTGGCCTCGGCTGATGTCGCACTTCACCCGACGTCATAGCTGCTGTGGTGTAAAGGCATCAGCCGACACCATTTTCCCCAGTCTTTCTTCCTGCGCGGTGCCCAAAGCAGAAGCTGTTCGCAAGTGCCGGTCGGTCAGATCCAGAGATTTCTACTACCGAAGACTTCTAAAAAGCTAAGTACCCCGTTGGGGACTCTTTCTTGCCTCAGCCGATGTCAGACAAAATAAATAATTGTTTAACTTGTGGGAAACAAATACCTCATAAGGATTTCCACTCTTACTGCCTTCCTTGTTTAGGCCCGGACCACGACGTATCAGCTTGTTTAGCCTGTGCTTCCTTTAACCGACGGACGCTTAGACGTCGGTCGGAGTTTGCAGAGGAGTTTTTTGGTCCCGCTTTTGCATACAAAATGCCGTCGGAGACTCCGACTACACAATTAGCTAAAAAGCGCAAGGAAAAGGACCGACACTTGTGGTCTGCGGTTTCGGCTGAAACCACGGTTAGGCCAACCGCGAGTGTCTCGGTTTCGGCTGAAACAGAGTCCTCGGTTCTTCCTTCGGCCAAAAGCATGCCTCCGATAGCCGAGACCTCACAGAGCATGGCTGAATCTGCTACTGAAATTACCCCTACAGAAGCAGGCACCCAGGATTTGTCAGATACTATTCCTTTAGACATATCTACCCCTGCACGTGGGGCTGCTAGACCCCCTGCATCTATGTCTGTCAAGGCCTTTTCCAGGGCTAAAGCAGCTAAATCTTCTAAGGCCTTACCTGCTAAAACTCCCTCACACAGGCCTACCTCTAGTTCCCAAATGCTCAGCCTGGCTGAGGACCTCATTTCTTTGATCAGGGGATCCCAACCTCACCCAGACAGGGCCTCTCAACCCCCTCCAGATAAGAGGCCTAGGACTGAACCCCCGGAACCTGTTTCTACAGACTATTCCTCGGATGACTCAGATATTTCAGACCCTCAGGAAGGCCCATATTCTCCTTATGAGGATTCTGATGCAGAAGACTCCATTCCTTCTGCTTCTCCTCCTGAAGAATTTTCTTTTGGGGAAACCTTACATGCTATGAGGGAACACTTTCAATGGCAGGGCCAGGATTTTTCAGATTCAAGGAAAAGGCTAAGGACTTTTTTACACTTACCACAGCATAGGCCTTTAGCCATTCCTCCAGTACTAACAGTTGTTGATGATGCATATAATGATGCCTGTACTGCCCCTGATTCTCTTCCTCCAGCCCCTGCCAAGCCTGACAGATATTACAGGGTCCCGGACACACACTACCATTTGTATAAGGCTCCTGTTGCAGACCCTGAAACCATTTCACAGGGCCCTAAAGGTGTGGCAGCTGCCTCTGCCAAAAACCCTCTTCCCTCTGAAAGGGAATCTAGAGCATTAGAGAGATGGGGTAAAAGGTTTATACTTCTGCTACTCTTTCGGCCAGGGCCTTAAACTGTCAATTTCACATGATTCAGTACCAGGAATTTTTGTTAGACCAGCTAAATAAAAAACTGTCCTCTCCTGAACCTATAGACCGCAAGTCCCTTCAGGATTTGGTACATAGCTCTCAGCAGGTCAGTAACCATTTCTTAAAATGTGGCTATGATGCACTGGAGGCTTCCTTTAGATCAGCTATGACTGGAACAGTGATTCGAAGGCATGCCTGGTTAAAAGAACAATCCTTACCAGACCATGTTAAGTCAAAGCTCCTAGATGCTCCTATGGAGAAACAAAGTTTGTTTGGCTCCCCTGCACAGGAGGTTCTAAAGAAGGTGGAAGAAAAAACAAAATCTGTCCAAACAGTCAAGGGTTTCTTACAGGTCCAACCTCCGAGGTTTAGCAGAAATTGGCCCTCGAAGAATTGGTCCTTTCCAGACACCTCCAGAGCACAGAGAGGCAGAAATAGACGCCCAAGAGGCAGAGGTCAATCCAGGGGTGCCTACAGGGGACGTCAGTGGCAACCTACCAACCAGAGAAGTACTGCCACAGATTCAACTACAACCACTTCCACAGGACAGACACAATGACTTGGCTCTGATTCCGCCTACCAGGGAACAACTGGAAGCACCCTTGGGCGGAAAACTAGCCTTATTTTCTGACAACTGGCATTACATTACAGGAGACAAATGGACTTTACAAACAATAGACAAAGGCTACAGGTTTCACTTCCACACTCTACCAAAAAAGAGAGGAATGCCAAACCTACCATCAAGCCAAAAAACAGAAGCTCTAAGTCAAATCAACAACTTACTAAGGATGAGAGCTATAGAAAAGGTACCGCCTATGGAACAAGGCCAAGGATTTTACTCCAGGCTTTTCCTTGTACCAAGAAAAGAAAATCAATGGAGACCTATTCTCGACTTGTCCGCTCTGAACACATACCTCATTGTTCCAAAATTCAAAATGCTGACCCTCCAGCAACTTCTTCCCATGCTGGGCAAGGAGTCTTGCCTGGTGACTCTAGATCTCAAGGAGGCATACCTGCACGTCCCTATATGACCAGATTGCAGAAGACACCTCAGATTTCTTGCAGGATCAGAGCATTATCAATTCTCAGCATTGCCCTTTGGCTTATCTACTGCGCCCAGAGTATTCACGAAATGCCTGGCATCAGTAATTGCTCATTGCAGGCTTCAGGGAATTCAAATTTACCCATACCTGGACGACTGCCTAATACAAGCGGACAACAAGGAAAAATTAACAAAAGATTTGGAAAAGGTCATACAACTGTTGCAAGCCTTGGGATACACAGTCAACATGCAAAAGTCAAGACTAGTGCCATCTCAAAGGATAACATTCTTGGGTGCAGAACTGGATACATCAACTCGGATGGCTTTTCTCACAGAAGAAAAACAAAAGCAACTACCAGTCTATTTCATGACATTAACAACACAAACTCAGCTTACTGCAAGGAAAGTCCTGCAAGCCCTGGGTTACATGGCATCCTGCATAATATTGATTCCACATGCCAGGCTGCATATGAGAAAGTTGCAATGGTACCTAAGGAATGTATGGACTCAACACAAGCACAGTCTAGAATCCCAGATTCCAATCATTCCATGCCTGAAGCAAGAATTCCTGTGGTGGGCTCAGGCCTGTCAGTTGAACAGAGGACTGCCTTTCCACAAACCTCATCCAAGCCAGACCATCACCACGGACGCCTCAGACCTAGGCTGGGGGGCACACATGGTGGACAAGTGCATACAAGGCCTATGGACCCAAGACCAGCTGAATCTACACATAAATCTAAAGGAGATGCTGGCAGTGAAACATGCAATCCAGGCATTCCGACCATTCCTTCAACAAGGTCACCTGCTGATAAGGACGGACAATACCACAGTCATGTGGTACATCAACAAACAGGGAGGTACACACTCATATCCTCTATGCCGGATGGCAATGGACCTGTGGAATGTGGCCCTGAATCTCAACATTCAACTTCAGGCCAGATTTTTACCAGGAAAAGAAAATTCACTAGCAGACACCTTAAGCAGAACTACCACGGATGCTCACGAATGGATGCTGCATCCAGATATCTTCAAAACCATAACAAAGAAATGGGGACTACCAGAGATAGACCTGTTTGCCTCCCCACACAACCACCAATTGAAGAGATTCTGCACAAGAGCATACCACCCACTTGCTTGGAGGGTGGACTCCCTTTCCTTCAGCTGGAAAAACCTGACAGCATATGCATTCCCACCTCTTCCTTTGATGTACAAAGTCCTACTGAAGATCAAAGAGGATCAGCCAAGGGTAATCCTGATAGCTCCAGACTGGCCGAGGCAACATTGGTACCCGCTACTGAGAAGCATGTCTCGGACACACGCATGGCCTCTACCTCTATGTCCCTTACTTCTAACACAGAACAACTACAAGATCCTACATCCAAACTTGAAAACACTGCAGCTAGTTGCTTGGAATATTGCATAAAACAAAATAACCCAGATTTATCTCAGAGGGTTAAGGACATTATCCTGGAGGCTCGCAGACCCTCCACAAGGAAAACTTATTCAGCTAAATGGAAAAGATACCTCATTTAGAGTGCAGCAAGGGGAGAAAATGTCTCATTGGCAAACATAGCACACATCCTGGAATACTTAGCAGAACTGTTCCACAATGGCCTGTCCTACTCCTCCATTAAGATTCATGCATCAGCAATTTCAGCAGAATACAACATGGATCCTCCTGTCTTCTCTCATCCTCTGCTCAGGCAGTTCTTGAGAGGGATCAAAAATGTAAAGCCTCCAAGGAAACTACCTTTACCTACATGGGATCTCAACTTTGTGCTGGAAAAGTTAACACTTCCCCCTTTTGAACCAGCAGCAACAGCAGATTTACAGTTCTTGTCTTGAAAAACTGCTTTCCTGCTAGCAATCACTTCAGCAAGAAGGGTATCTGAATTACAGGCATTAATGGCAGTACAGCCCTTCCTTATCTTCCATCAGGATAGTGTCTCTGAGAATCAACCCTACCTTTATGCCAAAAGTGGTCTCCAGAGTATCATTGAACCAAGCGATTCATTTACCTACATTCTTCCCCAACCCACAGAACAGGGGGGAAAGACTGCTACATACCTTGGATGTGCACAGACAATTACGCTACTATCTGGACAGAACTAAGACCAACAGAAAAACTGACCAACTTCTAGTAGCATATGCAACAGGAATGCAAGGAAAAGCAATTTCAAAACAGACAATCTCAAAATGGATAGGAAATTGCATTCGATTTTGCTACTCTTTTCATGGAAAGACAACTCCTGAAAATATCAGACCTCATTCCACAAGAGCTACAGCCACCACTACAGCTTTCCTACGAGGAGTGGCTACCAAAGACATTTTAGAAGCTGCTACTTGGAGCTCCGTGCATACATTTGCCAAGCATTATAACCTTCCTTTATACTCCAGATCCCGAGCAGGTTTTGCAACTGCTGTGTTGCAAGGGATCTTGACTACACCATCTTTATCTTAGTGCCTCCTCCCCAGTTTGGCTATGGTATTCTACCCATATGTTAGGACTGCAGATGCATCCTTGAAGGACATAGTACAGTTTTGTACCTACCATAAATGTAGATGTCCGATAGGTATGCATCTGCAGTCAGGATTACCCACCCTCCTTCCCCTCTGTGGTATTCCTAGGGTACCTACCCCTCTTTTAGCTAGCTGGGGGAATTTATTATGGTGTATTTGTTTTGTATATATGTATATATATATATATATATATATATATATATATATATATATATTTTTTTTTTTTTTTTGCTCTCTACTGCTTGGAATTATTTGCATTTATCCAAATTTAGCCTTCCTAGAGGGCACTTGGCATCTGGGGCAAGAAACACTGAGGAAAATGGCGTCGGCTGATGCCTTTATACCACAGCAGCTATGACGTCGGGTGAAGTGCGACATCAGCCGAGGCCAGACCCAGACTTTGGAATCCGGCCGACCGAAGGGCTGCCTGAGGCAGGACAACCCATATGTTAGGACTGCAGATGCATACCTATCGGACATCTACATTTATGGTAGGTACAAAACTGTACTTTTTCCAGTGCTAAAGCAAATCCAGCAGATGTTCGTGTTTCACTGTTGCAGTCATTACACTTGGGTTATCCTGCTGGCAGGCTACCCACAGTCGGCCAGAATTCCAAAGTCTAGGTCCGGCGTCGGTTGCTGTTGCCTCTTCCCTGACGTCAGTGCGCCAGGGGTATAAAAGATGCAACCAACGCCATTTTCTTCAGTCTTTCTTGCCGCGCGGTGCCCGAAACAAAAGCAGTTCGCAAGTGCCGGTCGGCCGACTCCTGAGATTTTCGAAATCGAGTTTCAGAACCGAAGTCTTCAATAAAGCTAAGTACCCCGTTGGGGAAACTTTTTCTTGCTTCAGACCGATGTCAGTAAAAGTTAACAATTGTATTTCTTGTTGGAAGCAAATACCTCATAAGGATTTTCACTCTTACTGTATTCCTTGCCTAGGCCCTGACCACAACGTTACTAGTTGTCGGTTTTCTGCTAGATTCAACAAATGCACTATTAAGCGTCAGTTTGATTTTGCTTTACATTACTTTGGCAGAAGGTTTAAATATATAATGCCGTCGGAACAACCGACGACCGGAATTCATAAAAACCGCAAAGACAAGGAAAAGGACAGGCATCCGAAGTCCAAACCGACGACGAAGCCTCTTCTAGGCCATTCGCTGATCTCAGTGAGGCGCTTTCGCAGCCCCTGACACCCGCTACCTCAGAGCCACAGGCCGTATTCGACTCCCACATGGAGACACCTAGGCCTCTGGAAACTCAAGGTACTGGGCCTGCGGAAATTATTCCTCAGATGGGTCCGGAGCCGCTGTGCAGGCATCGGCTTCTGAGGGTGTTTTCAAACCATCACCGCTTACTATTAAGTCCTCTTCAGCAGTCAAGGCAAAGTCAAAATCACCATTAAAGACAAGAAAACAAGTACAACATTCTCCAGGACAGTCATCCATGCCAAAGAATCAGATGCTTAAAATAGCCGAAGACTGAATTACTTTGATCAGGGGTTCCCATCCCCCTCCTGATAAAAGGCCTAGGCAAGACACTGACTATGATTCTTCTGACCAGGTTTCTATTTCCTCTGATTCCTCTTCAGATCAGGGATATTCTCTCCCTCCCTATGAGGATTCTGATGCAGAAGAATCTATACCTTCAGCCTCTCCACCTGAGGATTATTCTTTTGGGGAAATCCTGCACACCATGAGGGAGCATTTCCATTGGGAGAGCCAGGATTATTCAGAATCCAAGAAAAGGCTCAGAGACTTCCTTATATTGCCTCAGCACAGGCCCCTGGCTCTACCCCCTGTGCTTGATATTTTCTCTGAATACATTTTGTCTCCTGATTCTTTACCCCCTGCACCAGTCAAGCCAGACAGGTACTACAGGGTCCCTGACTCTCATAAATTTCTTTATAAAAACCCTGCTGCTGACCCAGAAACAATTTCTCAGGGTCCCAAAGGTGTTAAGGCTTCCACTGCAAAAAACCCTGTCCCCTCTGATAGAGATTCTAGAGCTCTGGATAGATGGGGGAAAAAAGTTTACACTTCTGCTACTTTAGCTGTAAGGGCTTTAAACTGCCAGTTTCACATGCTTAAATATCAACAGTACATCATGTCTTTATTAAAACAGAAAATGCTTACAAACTCAGAAAGTCCTGACAATGAGGAAATGCAGGATTTATTGCATGCAGCTGAACAAGTGGGAAAGTATCTTCTGCAGTGTGGATTTGATTCATTAGAGGCTTCTTGTAGAGCCCAGTTACAGGTTCTGTCATTTGAAGGCATGCTTGGTTAAAAGAACAAAGTTTACCTGAACATGTTAAAGTAAAGTTATTGGATGCTCCTCTACAGCATGATACTTTGTTTGGTGTTAAGGCAGAAGAAGTGTTAAAGAAAAATGGAGGATCAAGCAAAATCAATGCAGACAGTGAAGGATTTCTTACAGGTTCAACCACCTAGGTTTAGTAGAAACTGGCCTTCAAAACAGTGGTCCTTTCCGGTGTCAGACAGGCCACAAAGTGGCAGATACAGACGCCCAAGAGGCAGATCGCAGCCCCAAGGCTCCTACAGATCTAAACAATGGGGTGCTTCAGCCCCTAAAGGAGGAGAAGACAAATCACAATCTTATAGGAAACATTCCCAATGACTTCCCTCTACAGATGCCAAGCACTTACCTTTTGGCAGCAATCTTAGGGGGAACGCTAGCACTTTTCTCACAAAATTGGCACATAATCACCCAGGACAAATGGGTACTGAATATTGTTTCTCAGGGTTACAGGTTCCACTTTCACAACCTTCCAAAATCAAAAGGTATGCCGGACCTGCCACAAAACCAATGGGCAGAGGCACAAAAACAAATTGCTGCTCTCATGGATATGGGAGCTATTCAAAGAGTACCACATCAAGAACAGGGACAAGGATTTTACTCAAGACTTTTCCTGGTACCCAGAAAGGACAAAGCCTGAAGACCAATACTGGACTTGTCAATCATAAATACTTTACTGGTTGTTCCAAAATTCAAAATGTTACCACAACAGCATCTTCTACCCATGCTGGGCAAGAAGGCTTGGCTAGTTACTTTGGACCTCAAGGAGGCATACCTGCATGTACCAATCAGACAATCTTGCAGAAGATATCTCAGATTCATAGCTGGCTGAATGCATTACCAATTCTCTGCACTGCCCTTTGGCCTATCTACTGCGCCCAGGGTATTCACAAAATGCCTGGCACCAGTAATTGCATTTTGCAGACAAAAAGGAATTCAAATATATCCCTACTTGGACGACTGTCTTATTCAAGCAGAAAGCAAGGACATTCTACTAAAGCATCTGGTGTTTGTAAAAAGATTACTAATTTGCCTAGGGTAAACAATAAACAAAAATAACTCAAAACTAGTGCCCTCTCAAGAGATAATAGTCCTGGGTGCAAGCTTGAATACAACTGCCCAGATGGCTTATCTCACGCCAGACAAGCAAAGGCAACTGACTCATTACTTTCAAATGATGGCAACAAAGATCCAGCTCCCTGCAAGAAAAATTCTGCAGGCCCTGGGTTTCATGGCATCCTGCATTCTACTAATTCCATATGCAAGACTGCATATGAAGAAATTACAATGGTATCTAAAAAGTGTTTGGACTCAACATTGCCACAGCCTGGAAACAATAACAACTCTAATTCCGTGCTTACAACAGGAGTTTTGATGGTGGTACCAGGCCTGTCACCACAACAAGGGACAGCCTTTTACCTTACCCACAGCCAGGCAGACAATAACAACGAACGCATCGGATTATGCCTGGGGGGCACACACAGCAGGAAAATGTATTCAGGGCACGTGGCCCAAGGAACAAATGCATCTTCACATCAATCAAATGATGCTAGCTGTACAGAATGCTCTGACAGCCTTCAAAGATCTACTACATCCAGGACAACTACTACTAAAGACGGACAATACAACAGTTATGTGGTACATAAACAAGCAAGGGGGCACACATTCCTACCCCCTCTGCAGGCAAGCCATGACTTTGTGGAACACAGCACTGACCTATCAGGTACATCTACAGGCACAGTTCCAGCCAGGAACAAAAAACACACTGGCAGACGACCTAAGCAGAAATCTCATGGATCTTCACAAATGGAAACGAAATCCACAGGTCTTCAGCATGATAACAAGAAAATGGGGACGCCCAGACATAGATCTTTTTGCCTCCCCTCACAACTGCCAACTACAGAAATTCTGCACAAGAACTTATCACCCACAAGCATGGAAAGTGGATGCTCTATCATTCAGCTGGAAAACCCTGACAGTTTATGCCTTTCCTCCACTGCCTCTTCTTCCCAAAGTGCTCCTAAAAGTCAGACAAGATCAGCCAAAAATTATTCTGATTGCCCTAGACTGGCCACGCCAGCACTGGTACCCAATCCTAAAGACCTTGTCTCAAGGCCCAGCCTGGCCTTTACCTCAAATTCCTCATCTTCTGACTCAACAAAACAATCAGATTCTGCACAGTCAACTCAGAACCTTAAATCTGGCTGCATGGCAGATAATATAGCCACTCAGACCACACCTCTCTCTAAAGCTGTTATGGATGTCATTTTAGAAGCCAGGAGGCCCAGCCCTAGGAAATCTTATGCAGAAAAATGGAAGAGATTCTGTGCTTGGAACCAGGCACAAGGACTCGAACCACTTGTTCCAAATATACCTCAGATTTTCCAATACCTAACTGAGATGCTGGACAAAGGCCTGTCCTTCTCATCTATTAAGATCCATGCCTCTGCCATTTCAGCTCATTACAATACGGAACCTCCTATTTTTTCACACCCACTACTAAAACAGTACCTCAGAGGGGCAAAAAACACAAGACCCCCAAGGAGAGCACCAATACCTATTTGGGACCTCAATTTTGTTTTAGAAAAGCTCACACTGCCTCCTTTTGAGCCAGCCAGCACTGCTGATATAAAATTCTTATCATGAAAAACTGCTCTGCTCCTAGCAATAACTTCAGCAAGAAGAGTCTCAGAGTTACAGGCATTAATGGCAGTGGAACCTTTCATCATTTTTCATTAGGACAGGGTCTCACTAAGGACAAATCCAACATTTATGCCAAAGGTAATTTCCAGTGTGGCTCTTAACTGAACCATTCATTTGCCAACTTTCTATCCAAATCCCCAGAATAAGGGGGGAGAGACTTCTGCATGCTTTGGACATACACAGACAGCTATGATTCTACTTGGACAAAACAAAAGCTTTCAGAAAAACTGAGCAACTGTTTCTAGCTTATGCTGCAAGATCACAAGGAAAGCCTATCTCAAAGCAGACAGTTTCAAAATGAATAGGACACTGCATTCGTTTCTGCTATGCACAACATGGCAAATCAGTGCCTAAGGTCATTAGGCCACATTCTACTAGAGCAGCAGCCACTTCAGCAGCCTTCCTCAGAGGACTACCAACCAAAGATATTTTAGAAGCTGCAACCTGGAGTTCAGTGCACACTTTCACCAAGCACTGCCATTTACCTCTTTACTCTAAATCCAGAGCAGGCTTTGCCACTGCAGTTCTGCAGGGCCTGGTAGCCTCTCCCAATCCAATTTAGACCCAGCCACCCAACCTCAGCTTTGGGATTCTACCCAAGTGTAATGACTGCAACAGTGAAACACGATGAACATAGTACAGATGTTCTTCATTCCACATTGCTGCAGTCCTAACTATTGGGTAGTCCGCTGTCCCAGTCGGCCCGAATACCAAAGTATATGGCTGACGTCGGTCAAGGCGCATTAGACTGACGTCAGTACGTCAGGGTACTAATGCGCATGACCGACGTCATATCCTCAGTCTTTTTGCCGCATGGTCCGATGCAGAAGCAGTTTTGCGAGTGCAGGTTGGCGTTCTGAAAGTTTCTGAAGTCAGAGTTTCAGACCGAATCAAAGTTGGCTAAGTACCCGTTGGGAATATTTTGGTTTTTCTTGCCTCAGTATTTAACCGGATGTCAGAAAAAGTGAATAACTGTATTTCTTGTGGGAAACAGATACCTCATAGGGATTACCATACTTTGTGTATACCTTGTTTAGGGCCTGAGCACGACGTTGTTGGATGCCGCTCTTGTGCTAGATTTAACAAACGCACTATTAAGAGAAGGTTAGACTGTGCCAGGTTAGTTTTTGGGAAGCGTTGTAATTATAAAATGCCGTCGGATGCTCCGACGCCCGCTTCGGCCAAAAAGCGCAAGGACAAAGCAGCAAAGTCTAGAGTGGAAGAACCGACAGTCCCGGACGTCGGTTCTTTAGAAGGCTCAGTGGAGCCGGAGGTTCTGCCAGGAGTTTCTTTGCCCACCATCCCCCTTTCTCTTTGCTGGAACTTTTCTGTACTTCTCAATTGTATACAACCTATGTGGTGTATTTGCTTGTAGATGAAGGAAATGTTTATTTTGCTACATGCATGCTTTTTAGCATACCTTTTTAAAGCCTTCCTGTTTGGGGGCATCTGACATCTGAGGCAAGAAAAACTGAAGAGAATGGTGTCGGTTGCATCTTTTATACCCCTGGCGCACTGACGTTAGGGAAGAGGCGACAGCAACCGACGCCAGACCTAGACTTTGGAACTCTGGCCGACTGCGGGTAGCCTGCCAACAGGATAACCGAAGTGTAATGACTGCAACAGTGAATACACTTGAATGTCTACATTTATGATAGGTACACAACTGTACTTTATTTCTTTTGCCAAAAATGTATCTGCCGAACAGATGACTGCTGCTAGCCCCATTCCCTTGACAAGTATGGAAAAGCAACAGATAAGTTGGGGAACAATATGTATTCTTGTAGTAATTCAGCATGCAGGATTTTAAACAGTCAAGCTCATATACTGAAGATGTTCTTCGTGTTTCAGTGTTGCAGTCATCACACTTGGGTTATCTGCCTGCAGGTAGCCCTCAGTCGGCCCGAATACCAGAGTCTTGGGATTTCTGCATCAGATGCTGTCGCCTCATCCATGATGTCAGGGGTATAAAACATGCAGCCGACGCCATTACACCAGCTTTTCTTGCCATGCGGGAGCCCAAAGCAGAAGCAGTTCGCAAGTGCTTGTCGGCCGCTACCTGAAATTTTCATTTCGAGTTTCAAACCTGAAGTCTTCTAAAGCTAAGTATCCCATTGAGGATCCCTTTTTCTTGCTCTAACCAATGTCAGAAAAAGTTAACAGTTGTCTTACCTGTGGAAAGCAAATACCTCAGAGATTTTCATTCTTACTGCGTCACCTGTTTAGACCCAGACCACGATGTGCCTCACTGTCGGTTTTGTGCCTTGTTCAATGCCCGAACTATTCGTCGTCAAGCTATTTTTGTCTCTAAATTCTTTTGCTCTCGTTCTCTGTATTCCGAAATGGCTTCGGTAAGCCTTCCAACTACCGATCTTCTGAAAAAATGCAAAGATAAAGACAGAGACAGACTGCATAGGTCCAAAACTGCTGATGACACTTCCGTTAAGCTAATCGCCAGTCCACCAGTACTCAGTGAGGTGCTTTCGCATCCCCTGTTACCTGCTTGTACAGATTCGCAGGTCTCTACTGAGACCTATTCAGAGTCCGGTATGCCGTGAGATGATTCTTCGACTGTGGATGTCTCTACCTTGGATGGGTCTGGAGCTGCTGTGCAGGCACCAGCTTCTGAGGGTGTATTCAGACCTTCTGATGCGCGTATCAAACCCGACTACTTAGTTAATGACTAAATCTACTGAATTTCTCCGGTCTATATTAGAACATCGAAATTTCATTATTTCGAATGTTCTAACATCGACCCCTATTCAGAGAACGCTGACATCGAACATTCAGAACAGCAAATTTTTTCCTAGGGAAGAAATTTGCTGTTCCAAAACACATGCACACGACACAAGCACACCAAACAAACAGCAATTCACACACATACACCCAAAATCTTGCAGCTAACCCTACACTAAACTGTACAAACACCACTAACTATCCACTTACCTTAACCCAAACCCTAACCCTAATGTCCGTCACTATCGCACACTCACCTCACCCGCGCCCTAACCCTAACTCACCTAACCTGCCCTAACCCCCACGTCCACACAATCGCACACATACCTCCCTTGTGCCCTAACCCTGACTCACCTAACCCACGCCCAATCGCACACTTACCTGAACCCGACCCGTAGCTTTCCACCACAGCACTGAAAATAGCAAAACGCAAACGGACAACCAAATTCTTTCCCTAGGAAAAAATTTGGTTATCTGTCATTTCGCTATTTTCAGCATTCGTCGAATAGGGGTTGATGTTAGAACATTCGAAACAATGAAATTTTGACGTTTTAATATAGACCCGAATTTCGCAGGCCCAGAGTTCGCACTACACCTAGGAAACAGACGACCAAAGCACATTCTCAAGTTTCCATACCACAGAAACAAATGGTTAGAATGGCTGAAGACCTTATTACTTTAATTAGGGAGGAAGCCAGCCTTCCCCCTCTAAAATTCAAAGAATTGATTTTCCTTCTAATTCTTCAGACCATGAGTCTTAGGACTCTGATCCCTGTGATTACCAGGACATACCCATATCTACCTATGAGGACTCAGATGCAGAGGATTCAATCCCCCCCCAGAGGACCTTTCTTTCAGTAAAACCTTGCATACCCTAAGAGAGCATTTCCACTTGGAATGCCAGGATTGCCCAGAGTCGAAAAAGAGACTCAGGGAATTTTAGACTTGCCTCAGCATAGGCCTCTAGCTATTCCCCCTGTCCTGGATATTGTAGATGATGTCTTCATGGAATCCAGCCTTACCCCTGAAACTTTACCACCTGCTCCTAGAAAGCCTGACAGATACAACAGAGTACCTGACTTTCACAAATTTCTCTTTAAAAATCCCACTGCGGATCCATAGACCATTTCCCAGGGACCAAAAGGTATTAAGGCTTCTACAGCCAAAAACCTTACCGCTTCGGACAGGGATTCTAGGGCTCTAGAATAGGTAAGAAGGTTTATACCTCTGCAACTCTTGCCATCAGAGCTTTAAATTGCCAGTTTCACATGTTGAAGTACCAACAGCCTATTATTGATGGCAAAAAAGTAGTAAATGCTGCCACCCGAAGGTCCACTTCGTAAACGAACAAGCAAATGGATGAAATATAAAAACCGGAGACGGACCACCACGATAAAGTAAAATGCAAACCAAGTTTATTAAAACAGATGAGCGCTTTCACGTACTCCCAAGGCACGCTTCTTCAGATCTATTTTCATAGTCGAAGTACTGGCTTTTTATACATTCAAAATCAGTGGTGATGTAGATCATCAATCAATTAATTAAATCATCATTATAAAATTTGGCATATATCTTAATAGTTTAGAGTAAAACTAGTTTAAAGTTTTTTCTATATCCAGCCTCATTCAAAATCAGACACTGCAACCAACCAATTGCATAAAAATAAGTAAACTTTAATTCTGAAGTTCAACATGTATCTTGAGATTTTAAAACCAAGTTAATGAAATTCATAAACGGCTTCAATGAAGGCCAAGGACTGTGCGTTCAGACCTCTCTATAGTAACATATTATGTTAGCTGCTTACAAACTTGTTAATGCATGAATTATTTTACATTAGATTACACAAATACCAAATAAAACAAGAAAGACAATAATTATTATAAAAAGTAAAAAATAAAAAATATACAAAAATTTTAGGGCTCTAGACAGATGGGGTAAGAAGGATTATACCTCTGCAACTCTTGCCATCAGAGCTTTAAATTGCCAGTTTCACATGTTGAAGTACCAACAGCCTATTATTGATCTAATTAAACAAAAAATGTTGATTCCTGATTGTGCAGAAAATAAGGACTTACAAGACTTAATGCATTCTGCAAACCAAGTTGGTAAACATACTTTGCAGTGTGGTTTTGATGCCTTAGAAGCATCTTGCAGGGCTGCTGTCACTGGGTCTGTTCTGAGAAGGCATGCTTGGCTGAAGGAACAAATCTTGCCAGACCATGTCAAGACAAAATTACTTGATGCTCCATTAAACCAAGAATATTTGTTTGGCTCTAAAGCAGAAGTTGTTCTTAAAAAGCTGGAGAAAAAAGCTAAATTTATGCAAACTGTTAAAGATTTCTTACAGGTAACAGCCACCTAGATTCAGTAGGCATTGGCCTTCAAAAAAACTGGTCCTTTCCAGACCTTCCAGCCCAGAGGCAACAGACCACAAAAACTACTGTCTCAGGGTATGCACAGATCTAAACAATGGAGTGCTCCCTCCTCAAAAACTGGGAGTGGTAAGCCACCCCCTATGGAAAAAGTTCACAATGACTTGTCCTTAATCCTTCCCAGCCATGCCCAATTACTTGCACCCCTAGGAGGAAAACTCTCTCTGCATGCAAAAACTGGGAGTATATTATCCAGGACCGATGGGTCTTAAACATTGTATCCCAGGGATACAGATTCTGTTTCCACTCTCTTCCAACCCTAAGCGGATTGCCGGATCTTCCTCCAAACCAGTGGACAGAGGCTCAAAAGCAAGTACTTCTCAGTATCAGGGCTATTCAGCCTGTGCCAACAGAGCAAAGGGGACAGGGTTTCTACTCCAGGCTGTTCCTGGTGTCCAGGAAAGAACTCTTGGCGCACTATTCTGGATCTGTCATCCCTAAACACCTTCTTGGTGGTACCAAAATTCAAAATGCTTACACTCCAGCAGCTCCTTCCTATGCTAGCCAAGGACTTCTGGCTAGTCACACTAGACTTAAAAGAAGCTTATCTGCACATCCCCATAAGGGAATTTTGCAGGAAATATCTACGTTTCAGGGCAGGCTCTATGCACTGTCAGTTCTCTGCACTTCCCTTTGGCTTATCAACTGCGCCCAGGGTATTCACAAAGTGCCTGGCTCCAGTCATTGCTTACTGCAGGCAGAGAAATATTCAAATTTACCTATACTTGGACGATTGCCTGATCAGGCGGACAGTCAGGAATTGCTACTAAAGCACATGACATTTGTAAAGAGACTCCTAACTTCTCTGGAGTATGCCATCAATGAAAAGACATCACGTCTGGTACCCAGCCAAAAGATTGTATTCCTGGGGGCAAGCTTGAACACAACTTCCCAGATGGCATTCCTCACTCCAAAAAACAGGTTTATTTGACAACTTATTTCAAATTACTGGCCACCCAAACCCAGCTATCTGCAAGAAAAATACTACAAGCCCTCGGGTTCATGGCCTCATGTATTCTACTGATTCCATATGCAAGACTGCATATGAGGAAACTTCAATGGTACTTAAAAAGTCTCTGGTGTCAACATTCCCAGGACCTGGAAACAGTGATTCCTATCATTCCTTGCCTAAAGACAGAGTTCCTTTGGTGGGCAGAGGCTTGCAACCACAACAAGGGACTCCCTTTCTCACAATCCCCCGCCGTCCAAACTCTGACAACAGATGCATCAGACTGTGCATGGGGGGGCTCACATGGCAGGCAAATGCATTCAAGCCAAATGGAGCCCAGGACAAATTCACCTGCATATCAATCAAAAAGAAATGTTAGCTGTACAGAATGCACTGACGGCCTTCAAATACCTTATCCTGCCAGGACAACTCCTGATGGACAGACAACACCACAGTTATGTGGTACATAAACAAGCACGGGGGGAACTCACTCCTACCCACTCTGCAGGTTAGCCATGGCTCTGTGGAACACATCCTTAAGCAACCAAGTGCACCTGCAAGCTCAATTCCTGCCAGGCAAACAAAATTCACTGACAGACGATTTAAGCAGAAATCTAATGGATCTAGTGGAACCTGGAACCAAACTCATTCAGACTTCTAATGCACAGGTGGGGGACACCAGAGGTGGACCTCTTTGTGTCCCCCCAAAACCATCAACTAAACGAATTTTGCACCAGAATTCCCCACAGCCAGGCTTGGAAAATGGATGCCCTATCCTTCACACGGAAAAACCTCTCAATCTATGCCTTTCCCCCTCTGCCCCTCCTTCCAAACGTACTTGTCAAGATCAAACAGGACAGGCCAAGGACAATCCTTATTGCACCAGACTGGCCATGCCAGCGCTGGTACCCACTCCTACGCAGTCTAACAGCACTGCCACCCTGGCACCTACATCAGACCCCCTCTCTGCTGTCCCAGCAGGAGGGACAGATTTTGCATCCTCAGCTGCAAACCCTGAACCTAGCAGCCTGGCTTATTCCCTGAATACATCACCAGCAACCCTCTGCAAACAGGTGCTGGATGTTATCCTTGAGGCCAGGAGGCCCAGTACTAGGAAATCCTATTCAGAAAAGTGGAATAGATACTGTTCTTGGAGCCATTCTCAAGGGAAGGACACAGCCGTGACCTCCTTGCCTCAAATCCTAGATTACCTAGCAGAGCGGCTCCACAAAGGCTTATCCTTCTCATCAATTAATATTAATGCCTCTGTCATCTCAGCTCATTACAATACTGAGCCACCCCTCTTCTCTCACCCTCTGATCAAACAGTTCCTAATTGGCACTAACAATTTAAGACCCCCCCCCCCCCCCAGGAGAGCTCCCACTCCTGCCTGGGATCTTAACTTTGTACTAGAAAAGCTCACGCTTTCCTCTTTTGAGCCTGCTGCTATAGCAGAGTTAAAATTCCTCTCTTGGAAAACGGCCTTACTTCTAGCCATCACTTCAGCAAGAAGAGTGTCTGAGTTGCAGGCCCTTATGGCTGTGGAACCCTTCATTATCTTCCATGCGGACAGGGTTTCCCTCAGGACTAACCCATCTTTTATGCCCAAGATGGCATCCAGTGTGGCTTTAAACCAATCCATCCATTTGCCAACCTTTTTTCGTAATCCTCAGAATAAAGGGGAAAGGCTCCTGCACTCCTTGGACGTGCACACAGCTCAGGTTCTACCTTGACCGGACTAAACCTTTCAGAAAATCTGACCAGCTGCTATTCAGCTTTGCTACAGGGGCAGAGGGCAAGGCCATTTTTCAACAAGCCATTTCTAAATTGATAGCACACTGCATCCATTTCTGCCACAAACACCATGGAAAACCTACCCCACAGGGGATCAGGCCTCATTCCACTAGGGCTACCTCAACCTCTACAGCTTTTTTCAGGTGAGTCCCTACCAGGGACAGCCTGGAAGTTGCAACCTGGAGTTCTGTACACACCTTCACCAAGTATTTCCACTTATCTGTCTTTTCTAAATCCAGAGCTGGATTTGCCGCAGCAGTCTTACAAGGCCTGCTAGCCAGCCCTACTACTTCTTGACTGCCTTCACCCTTCCTCAGCTTTGGGAATCAACCCAAGTGTGATGTCTGCAACAGTGAAACATGAAGAATATAGTACAGTTGTGTACACTTACAATAAATATAGATGTTAGAGTGTAGTAACCTTTGTTTTACACGTCAATAATTGTATCCGAAAAACACATCTTAAGCTAGGTCTCCTCTATAGAAACAAAACATATCTTACCAAAACAGCAAAACTAACCCTTTCAAATGCCTACCTCTTACCCACTTTACTTTATAGCTCCCAAATTCTCATCAGCCTCAATACTGGACTACTAAGCAAGTTAATAACAGCTTATAACAGGATTGCCAGATTTGCTGCCTAAAATTCTTACAACTCCCATCATTGTCTCTCACTAAAATAACTAAGTTGGCTAGAATTATCTAACCTGCTTCGGTATAATCAGCTTCAGATTATTCATTCCATTCTCTACAAACCCTCTTTCTGTCCAGCTATCTCATTTCTAATCTCTCATTACCTACCCACTAGATTTACTCCGCAGTTCTGAACAAGACCTACTAAAAATCTACAAACCAAGGACCAAAGTGCGTACAGCTTTAACCCTTCCAAGGCACTTGAACATCCCAATCAATTCAAAACTGCTACAAAAAAATACCTTCGTGAAAAATGGACTTGCCAGTGTAATTATCCCCTGTAAACACTCCCCTATAACCTTCTACTTCTCTCTTCCTTCCCTTCAATAAACAAACTTACTACTTTATCTTCTCCTCTTGGTACATCACTGTACAAATATAACTTTTAAAATATTTCAGCTGTGTAACTATTGCACTGTTATGTATATACATATCTTTCTGATGAATGTATTTCCACTTGCCACAGTTTAATGTATGACATTAATGCAGTAATGTGTAGTACTGATGAATGTATTGTGTACTGCGGTGGTGGTGCTGCAGTAGCATTGTCGCCTCGCAGTTAAGACGTTGTCCTGTTCAATTCTCAGCTAGTGTGTCTTCTCTGTGGAGACATGTGTGAATGGGCGTACCTTCGTTGAAGGTTGTGCGTCAGGGCCGGCAACTTGGCACGTAAAAATCTACTGCCAATCATTAGCGGACCGGAGTTCTGCTGTGGCAACCCCTAACCTGGAAAAGCTGAAAGACACAGCAACAACAACTAATGAATGTATTGTGTGGCACTGTAATGCAGTAATCTGTGGTACTGATTAATGTATTTCTAGATGTATTTAATATGTAAAATTTCTATTTTCTTTTGGAGCTTTTCTCCTCGGGCCTCTGCTAAAAAT
Source organism: Protopterus annectens (assembly GCF_019279795.1). Lineage (NCBI taxonomy): Eukaryota > Metazoa > Chordata > Ceratodontiformes > Protopteridae > Protopterus > Protopterus annectens. The sequence continues at coordinate 427,226,937 of NC_056748.1, read as the reverse complement.
GGGCATTTGTAGCCCAGCTGGACAAACCCAGTCAGCAAATATAAAATAAATAAAATATTCACTGTTGCAACCTTGGTTACCCACCCTCCAGCCCCCTGTCTTTCTATACTTTCTACCTATCCTCTTTTTTGCCCATATCTTATGGAAATGGTATTTACTTTTTACTGCAGGTGTTCCACACCATTTGATTGCTTCCTGTTTTGGGGGCTCCTGACATCTGGTTCAAGAAAAACTGATGTAATGGCGTCGGCTGAATGTTTTATACCCCTGACATCATGGATGAGGCGACAGCGTCCGACGCAGACATCCCATGACTCTGGTATTCGGGCCGACTGAGGGCTACCTGCAGGCAGATAACCCAAGTGTGATGACTGCAACAGTGAATACATTTGAACATCTACATTTATGCTAAGTGTACACAACTGTACTTTTTACTTTGTCTTTTAATAACATGTAAAAGTTAACTTTCCTTCTGCAGCTGAGGTACTTAAGAAATATAAGTAAAGGGGAAAGCTTGATTCAAGTTCTCAGATTTTTCACTCTCCTTTTTCAGAGCTAGTAGTTTTTAAATCAGTCTTCAGAATTATTCTTTCATCCTTTCTCACAGAATTGTATCCTGGGAAGTCTGTTAGATTCTACCTTGGAAAAAGCCTTTGTCTCCAGACAAAGTGAAGATGTTTCTGCAGTCCTCCTTGAGCTTCTTCTATTACTCCCACTTACCTGTTAAGGAATTTATCAGGATTTGGGGGTACACAACATTGCTGTTTCTTGCCCTTCCCTTGACCAGACTCCACATGAGAAAAATACTGTAGTACCACTGGTAAATCTCTATTCAGCATCTACATCCTTTGTCCTCTCAGATTCCATTTTTGTCATTTTCAAGGAGGGAGATTCTATGGTGGCTGGACTAGATCTGCTGAAATCCATGTCTGTCATTTCCCCTTGTGATCCCTTGCAGTCTGTCAGATGTGTCAGACCTAGCGTGGGATGCAGTTTCGAAAGGGATAAAAGTGAACACTGTGAAATCCTTAAGACTGACAGAAGCACTTTTATGTCCAAGAAATGTTGAAAGTGATCACAATTAAAAGCCATTAGACATTTCTGGTTCCCTGGACCTCTGCAGTTTTCATTAATTAGCAAGAGTGCACCGAGTCTATCCTATTTGCAGATATGTTGTGGTAGCCTGGGGGTAGCAACCCGGTCCTTTTTGATTATTCAGGATTTGTGCATTTCGTCAGAGCAATCCTGGTTAAAGACGAGCTCATCAGGACCTGGACAAATTCCCACAAATGAAATTTTCACCCTGGGGTTTCCAAGAATTGATTCAGCTGTGGGGAACACCTCAAATAGATCTGTTTGCCCCATTTCAGAGCAAACTATAGAAATTCTGCTCCAGGACTCCTTGCTAACAGGCTTAAGAGATGGATATTTTTCTCATTCCCATGGATGGAAATGTTCTTGTATGCTTTTCCACTCTTCTCACAGATATTTAGGGTTCTTCTGAAGATCAAGCCAGATTCCCAGAAATTGTGATGACTCCCTTTTGATACATGCAGCAGTGGGTTCTCCCTTCTTTTACCACAGACTGGATTTGTTTACACAAGACAAGGATTATTTGATATACCTCAGCATGAAAATTCTTGAGCTAATTACCCTTGAGTAAATCTCCTTTACTTCATATTATATCCTGCTTATTATCCTAGATTTCAGCTTAGAGTCCTAGACTGCGTTCTAGAAGTGTTTTACTTGTATCCAGTGCCATCCAGATGAACCTGAGCACTTTTGATTACTAATTTGAGTGATCAGTACAGTTTCCAGCCTTTGTGTGTATAATTTGTGTTTTTTTTGCTGTTCCTCTCACCGTTACTGCTGTGAGACTGTCTTGAAATCACCTTCAGCAAGGGATTTCCAGGTAGCTGTTTAATTGGTTTGTGGTAGCATTGCACTTCTGGGTCTCTTCTACTGTGTTTTTACATTAAAAGGACTTGGTTTATTCATCTTATGGCAGGAGGTGTTTGCCTAGTCTGTGGGAATACACAAAAGGACTTGTAGTGTAGTTTTTCTGTTGGCCAGAGAGCTTAGGTTTCTGTTTTTCTTTTTCTGTGCCGCTATAAATTTTGCATGTTTGTGTGGGTTAGCAGTGCCCTGTATAGTAGCAAACACAGAGAAAGCCAATTTCTCCCTGTAGAATAGTCCATAAAGCTGTACCTTGTAAAGTGGCAATGTAGAGTGAATACCTTGCACGCCAACAAGCTTAGAGCAGCTAGTTGGGCGTTGAGTGGCAATAACTACAGATTTAGTAGCATTTAATAAAGCCTTTTCCCGGTTAGGGGCCACCACAGCAGAACTCTGGTCTGCTAATGATTGGCATTGGATTTGTATGGTGCCGAGTTGCCAGCTCGATGCCCAACCTTCAAAGAAGGCACACTCATTCACGCATGCACCTACCTGCATGTCTTTAAACGTCACTCAACCGGGGGGGGGGACATGCAGACTTTTACACAGAAGGCACACCAGCCGGGAATTGAATGGGAGAACCTCTTGCTGTGAGGCAACAATGCTAACCACTGCACCACCTTAATATTGTGTCTTTCGGCTTATCCCGGTTAGGGGTCGCCACAGCGGAACTCCGGTCCGCTAATGCTTGGTAGTGGATTTTTACGTGCCGAGTTACCAGCCCTGACGCACAACCTTCAATGAAGGCACACCCATTCACGCATGCCTCCACACAGGAGACGCTCTAGCTGAGAATTGAACAGGACACCACCTTAATATTGTGTAAATATTAAAGTCAGTAGAATTTAGTAGTGTTAAGCATAGTCTGCCCCAATAAAGCACCCTTATTAATCTGTACCAGTCAATAGGTGTAAATAACCATCCTTAATAACCTAAACCCAGTACACCACCACCTTGTAGCTCACCAATCAAAGGGCTAAGACAATATGGATATGTATTTTTCTAACTTCTGTGTAGCTAGCTTTGTGGATATGGGCAACTTGAGACAATGTAGCAATTGTTTCATGTTTACTGACAACCACTTTGTCCTTAAAAAAGCAAACTAAGCATGAGAAGTGTACTTACACAATGACACTGGAGGCTAAATTCTGACATGCAGGCACACATCAGGTTGTCAAAACCCCACACACAACACCTACCTCATAGACGAATTATGCTGAGGCACTTGAAAGCAATCTTCCTAAATAACAAAGATCACCTAGACCGCCCGTAGTCAAAGCTGTACCTCAGCAAGCCCAAAGGTACTCAGAAAAAACACCGCCTAACAACACACTTACTATCACTTTCATTGTAGCCCCAAACAAGAAGTCCGTAAGGCAAGCAAACATACTTCCAAGGACTCTTGTCATAGAGGACTCCATTATAAGGTACACTGATGCCCCTCTAACCAGGCTGAACAAGGAGAACATAACTGTTAGTTGCTTATCTGGAGCCAGAATCAACCAGGATCAACCAGATCAGACACACAAGTCATTATGCCACAGGAACCAGTATGATTCCATCATTGTCCATGTAGGTGTAAATTACCTGAGATTTATTTCCCTGGACTATATGAAGAGAGATGTTATGGAGCTTTCAGATTGGATGCACCTATCATTAAGCAGCATATTACCATCACTGAGGATGATGCCACAATATGAGCAAAAATAACTGATTTCAACAACTGGCTTTCTTTCTGGTGTCATTTTAAGGGGATCCAGTATTTCTCAGTTTGGGAGGACATGGTTAACAGACCACATTGCTTTGCAAGGATAGTCTGCACCTTTTCTCCCAAGCTTTCAAATATTGGCTAAAATTGTTATCCATCCCATAGTGCCTTTTTAGGCAATGCCAAATTAACAAACCTACCAGCACAGCAGAATCAACTCAACCTCAGGATGTTACTGCTCAATACCAGGAGACTAAATAAGAAACTACACTCCCTCCAAGACTTACTCACACTCAGGAATACAGACATCTGTGCAGTAACCGAGACATGGTCTAAAGCACCAGAGAGTACCCTGGCAATACAGGGTTTCAGAGCCTTCCACACGTTTAGAGCAGTAGTTGCACAGACAAGGGCTAAAGGTGGAGGTGTCGCAATATACATCAGTAACCAGCATACCTCTAGGATGGTCAGACAGGATGACATGCTGGAGTTCCTGCATGTGTGGATCCCCATTGACATGGTCCTGTTACCATATCCTTGCCAGCTAGAGGTCACCTGTCATACCCCAAGAAGCTCGCAAGTCATGTTTGGACCTCATGGGAGACCCTTACCATCCAACCTGATACCCTATGCATGGGAAAATTTAATTGCCCTTCTGTAGACTGAGAATCATACACAGCCTCAAATCTACAGGTACAGAGATTTCTGGATTTCATAAATACAATCACGCTTGATCAAATAGTGAATACACCCAGTAGAGGCTCCAACATACCAGAAATACGGGAGAATGCTGCACCCCCCCCCACCAATCTCGTCCTTTGAAAGATCCGACCTTAAAGCTGTCTCCTTTGAAATGAAAATCAACCCGTAATCCTCTTAAAACCAGTAACAGTTAAGAACTGTTCCAAAGCAATTACGTTTTATGAAGTGATGGTTTGTCAAAATTCAGTGCCCCTCCAAACCCTGAGAACACAGCAACCTGTGCTGAATTCCTCTTAGTAACTTTGTACAGCCATGTTGATGGCTGCATAGAAGCTGCTGTACCTACCAGAAGCAAGTCCAAGACTAGCCCCAGAAACAAAACACCCTGGTAGCATCCCAAATTAAGCAGGCTATACAACAAATGGAAATGAAGAATGTGAAGAATAAGGAATGTTAATTCCCATAAATATAAAAACTGTCATATTAAACCTAATAGGCAAATAAGAGGACTGTTAAGGTCAAGCAAACCCAACTTTGATGTTAAGATAGCCTCCCAGGTGAAAGATAACCATAAGGCCTTCAACGATGTCAAACTTCAAGGGCAGCACACAGCAATCAATGTGCTGAACAGGTAGTTAATAGTGCTTCAGTCACCAAGTCTGGAGATACAGCGAACCTGTTAGACAAATTAATTTCCAACTTTATCCCCCACACTCCCAATAATTCCCTCAAAATTACCCTTAAATGTAAACCTCTACAACTGTAACTAAGTAATATGTACTGGCCGTACTAGCTAACGCCAAGAACACTGCCTCAGTGGGCCCCAGTAACATCCCAGGATGTTTCCTGAACAATCTAAAATATGTCCTATCAGGACCCCTGGAGTTATTATTTACTATAGTCTTGAAACTGGCTTTGTGTCAGGTCATAAGGGAGGACCTTCAGCAGATCCTGGAAATAGTCTGACTAATCTTATTTGCAAAACCATAGAAAGATTTGTCGTGGAAGTTATCAGTAAGGATACAGGAGACCTCCAGAAGATGGATCCATCCCAATTTGGCTTTGTCAAAGGAATGTCATGCTTACTGAATCTGGAGGACGTCTTTGAAAATGTCACTAAAGCAGTGGGTGAGGGGAAAATGGTGGATACTGCTTACTTAGATGTGGCTAAAGCGTTTGATACAGTACCCAACTCTTGTATTGTCAACAAGCTTATGGAACTAGGTATAAACCCCTTTATAGCATGCTGGCTAGCTGGTTCACTGATAGGACACAGGGGGTTAGAATTATTTAGGCCACCTCTACAGAGAGACCAGTAACCAGTGGAGTCCCCCAGGGCTCTGTGTTAGACCCACTCCTCTTTGGAATCTACTTCTTGGATGTCAAAGCTAATTTCAAAGGCCTATGGCTGACCAAGTTCTCAAATGATTGCAGACTGGTAGCAGTCATTGAATCTCTCCAGGACGAGAATATCATTCAGGAAGGCATAAAACAAAACACTTGGTACCAAAGCCGTGCTTGAAGTTGACCACCCTGGTTAACTACATCATCAATAAAATGCACCTAAAAGTTAATTCATTAGACAGGAATATGGGAATTCATGTAGACAGTAATCTAGCCTTCAACAAACATGAGTCCAAGGTAATAAAAAAAATGTTATGTTGCTCAGCTTACAAGCAAGGGCATGGCATCTAGGTCCAGAGAGGGGTCATCTTACCACTGTACTTATCCCTCATCATACCCATCCGAGAATGTAATACCCCCTTCACTATGTACCTGACCAGCTACAAGCAGCAACTGGGACGTCCACAGATAAAAAAAAAATAAATGTCAATATAAGTGCCCTGGAACAATTAATTGGAGTACCCACTAGGGGGAATAACTTCTTTGGATCTTGTCCTTACTAATATGGGAGCATTTTGCATCATCGTTTGCTTATCTTCATTAGTTGTTTGGTCTGACCGTAAAGCAGCCTCCTTCAAAATAAAAGCGAAGCCAGAGATCCCATCCACTCAAGATACCTTTAGAAGTTTCTTTAATACCAACTGTCTACTTCTAAGTGATATATTGAAAAACTTCAATTCCCCACCAAACCCAGTAAACTCCACTTGAATACACAGAAATGTACACCACCACATCATACCAGCATGTGAACAGCTGCATACCACATAAGAGCAAGTGCAGGGCAAACCCCAGAAACAAGCTCTCGTGGTGGAACCATAATATCAAGAAGCTTTATAATAAAAGAAAAATAATTTTGACCAAAAGAAAGAAGAGTAATTCCCAGAATGTTAGATCCCTTGTCACTGAAATAAACAACTCAGGAGTTTAATAAAATCCACCAAAGCCACGTTTGAGGCTAAAATAGCTACCAAAGCCAAAGACAGTCACAAGATATTTTTAGTTATGTTCTTAATCTCAAAAACACAGTGCAGCAGTGTGCGGAACTGATTGTAAACAATGTTGCCTGCACTGAGGCTGAAGATACAGATAACTTACTGGCCGATAAATTTAGCTCTCTCTCTTCCAACTGTCCCTCAACATGTACCCGAAACTGGCTCACGTCCAGCTGTCACACAAGACCAAGTTTCTGCCCAGAAATTAGTAGTTGATTGGCCATTTTAGGCTAATTCCCATCTCTTTCATTTCCTTGCTTTAAAACCCACGTGTGCGCGGTTTTGCGCTTGTATAGTCCAGTTTTCAGGTCCTTGCTGAATCCAGGGCTGTGTTACAAAGTTTACGTTTTTGCCCATACTTTACTTGGATAGAAGGAAGTTTCTCTGTTCACCAGTGAGAGTGGGGAGCTTTGAGCAGCCTATCTGTCCTTGGAGGAGTGTTTTCTGCCCAGAAATTAGTAGTTGATTGGCCATTTTGGGCTACTTCTTATCTCTTTCATTTCCCTGCTTTAAAACCTGCTTGTGCGCGGTTTTGCGCTTGTATACAGCTCGGCAAGCTCCTCATGGTGTCCTGCAGAGTTCTATGGCAGCAGAGAGACTTTGGAGTGATTAAGTATAATTTTCCTGCTTCTAATTGTCTGTAGCTATTCCCGCCTAAAACGCCGATTTCTAGCGTTTCTGTGATATAAAAAAGCTTGTGTTTGTTACATAGTGTACTTATTGTTACCTGCACTTTGAAAAAGTCTTTATCTGTGTTTAAGGTTACTGTTTAACTGTTGTAGGCTACACACTCAAGTATGATAGCCTTTTTCTGTGCATTTAAAGTGTTTTACTGACTGTTTTTTGCCTTCAAAAAAAAAAAAGATACTTGTTATTTCTGCCTTTCTAAGCTAGTATAGTCTGGTTTTCAGGTCCTTGCTGAATCCTGGGCTGTGTTACAAAGTTTCTGTGTTTGCCCATACCTTACTTGGATAGAAGGAAGTTTCTCTGTTCACCAGTGAGAGTGGGGAGCTTTGAGCAGCCTATCTGTCCTTGGCGGAGTGATTTCTGCCCAGAAATTAGTAGTTGATTGTCCGTTTTGGGCTAATTCCTGTCTCTTTCATTTCCCTGCTTTAAACCCCCTTGTGCGCGGCTTTGTGCGCCGGGCAACGCCGGTTAGCTAGGGTTAAACTATCCTCGACTCCACAAAGTCTCCTCTTCAATTTTTCCCTTGAAACTAGTCAAACCTTCAACTTAAGCACTCAAACCATTCACTTTACAACCTAGCACTTGCTCATAACTCATAGCAAGCACTAATAAACCCTAGCACTAGACCCTCCTTTACTACAAGGCTGTCTATTCGTCCCTACAGGACAATCAGCAAAACAACCCACCTTACCTATCCAGGCATGCCCAAAGCGCAGTTTCAGGTGTACTCTCCAATCCAGCTGGTGAATCTGGGCATTTTGAGGCAGTGTTACAATTGCCTCATGTACACTGACAACCCTCTCCTCCTACCACCCAACACAAATGTATGCAAGAGATGCCATTATACAGCCAAACTGGAGGCCAGGCTTTCTCAACCCAAGGCTGGAACAGCCAGTCATTAGGAGAAGGGAATTGCTTGCACCACACCGCCAGTTTCACATAGACCTATCATACCTGCACCAGCAAAAAAAACACATAAATACACAAAAACATACTCGGAGGCTCTAAATAAAAATCTGCAAAAGCAGCAGAGACCTCCAAAGCAGATATCGAAGCAACCTCCACCCCTCCCAACACAAACCACGAAACACATACTTCGCAAAATCAATGTGCCATGCAATTGAAGCCCTTAAGGCTAAATAACACACCCAACACACTAGTAATAGTAAGGCACACTGATGTCCTGCTCACTAGGCTGAACAAGGAGAAGGTTACTTTAAGCTGTCTGTCGGGTGCCAGGATCCGCCACATAACACAAGAACTCAGGTCACTCCAAAACAAGTACAAATATGACTCTGTCATTGTCCATGTTGGTGTGAATGACCTGAGCCGTACCTCCCTGGACTACATGAAGGGAGACATGGAGGAGCTCTCTGATCACGTAACCCAGTCCGGTATGACCCTGACCCTGAGTAGCATACTGCCCTCACCTAGAATGATGCCACAGTGTAAAGAAAAAATAATCAATTTCAACTATTGGCTAAGCTTCTGGTGTCGTTCTAAGGGGATCCAGTGTCTGTCAGCCTGAGATGGCATGCTCGACAAGCCACATTGCTTCACAAGAGACGGCTTGCACCTGTCACCCTTAGGCTTTCGAATACTGGCCAAGGCTCTTGCTGCCCCCATAGTGCCTTTTTTAGGCGAGGCGCAAAAGACAAATCCACCTCCTTAAACAGCACAAGAAACCAAAAACTGAGGGTGATGCTACTCAATCCCAGAAGTCTAAACCTTAAAATGCACGTACTTGAGGCACTCCTCAGTATGGAGGAAATTGATATCTGTGCAGTAACAGAAACCTGGTTTAAGGCTCCAGAGAGCACCCCAGCACTACCAGGTTACAACTCATACCATGCTTTTCGGCCACAGAACTTGGACCGAAGTACAAAAGGCGGGGGTGCATCCATATTCATCAAGGATACCCACACCTCCAGGTTAATGGCACAGCATGATGCCTCGGAGACCATCGATGTGCCACTAACAATGGGAAAAACTGCATTCCAAATGTAGCTTGCTACAGATCACCCCACCATGTCCCAGGACCCCCCATTCAGCATTTCTGAAAACACTCGAAAATATGAAGGTCCTACCTAACACCGTGATATTGGGAGATTTCAATTACCCAAACATAAACTGAGAGAACTACTCAACTACTAACTCCTTTGCCCAACACTTCCTGGAGTTTATAAATGCAAACACCCTGGACCACTCCCACAAGAGGTGACGACATATTGGACCTGGTTATCGCCAACATGGGTGACCGATGTTCTACACCAGAGGTAAAACCCTCACTGGTTAGATCAGACCATAAACTAATCACTCTGAACATTAACATCCCGACCTTATCCCCAGACAAGGAAACCACAGTGAAAACTTTTCAAAAGCAAACTTCCCACTACTTAAGACTGAGGTGGTAAGTTTCAAAGCCCCCATGATAAAGGATAATGCTGTCCAAGCTGCAGAATCCTTTACAAATACACTCTATGACCACCTACAAGAGTGCATGGATCGGGCCATCCCAAGCAAAACCAAGACTCACTCCTTCAAAAAAGAGGAAACCTGTCTGGTGGACCCCTGCCATAAATAAGCTGTACAGTAGAAGGAGGAAACTAGTACGGAATAGAGAAAAATCCCAAGAAGGGAAGACGTCCCTGATCAGTATCAGCAAGAAACTACAATTCCTCATAAAGTCATCCAAGGCTAGCTTCGAAAGAAAAATCGCCAAAGACTCTAAAGATAACCACAAAGCATTCTTTAGCTATGTCAAGAATCCTAAGTGGCAACTCTCAGATCTGCTCTGAGTTAGTGCAGAATGGCACAAAATACACTGGACTGACAGACATTGCCAACATCCTGGCTGACAAGTTCAGTGCAAACTTCACCACCCTCTCACCCCCAAAAGGACCCTTGACCATTCCTGAAGAATGTAGAGCCCCAGTAATCACAGACACACAGGTTAAAACAGCCTTCTTCATAGCCAAAAACACAGCATCAATGGGACCATATGGTGTCCCAAGCTGTGCCTTACACGAGCTCCAAAATGAACTAACCCCTCACCTTAATACACTGTTCAAACTCAGCCTTTCCACAGGCTATGTTCCCATGGAATGGCGTACAGCAACAGTTATCCCACTCCACAAAAGTAGAGCCACAATGGACCCAGGGAACTATCGCCCTATAAGCCTGACTAACTTGGTCTGTAAAGCTGTGGAGCGCATCATCATGGAACTCATTAACAAAGAGATTGGGGACCTCCAAACATTGAACTCTACCCAATTCGGCTTTGTTAAGGGCAGATCTTGCCTCCTAAACCTGGTAGACTTCTTTGAAACAATTACCAAGGCTATAGATGAGGGAACGGTGGATGTTCATCGTGTTACTCTGCTGCAGTCATCACACTTGGGTTATCCTGCCATCAGGCAGTCCCGCAGTCGGCCTGAGTTCCAAAGTCTTGGTCCGGCGTCAGTTGCTGTCGCTTCTTTCCTGACGTCAGTGCGCCAGGGGTATATAAGAGGCATCCGAAGCCATTTTCTTCAGCCTTTCTTGCCGCGCGGTGCCCGAAGCAGAAGCAGTTCGCAAGTGCCGGTCGGCCGACACCTGAGATTTTCGAATCAAATTTCAGTCCGAAGTCTTCAATAAAGCTAAGTACCCCATTGGGGAACCTTTTCTGATGTCAGAAAAAGTTAACAATTGCATTTCTTGTGGGAAGCAAATACCTCATAAGGACTTCCATTCTTATTGTATTCCTTGCCTAGGCCCAGACCACGACATCACAGGTTGTCGGTTTTGTGCTAGGTTTAATAAACGAACTATCAAACGCCGTTTTGACTTTGCACAGCGTTACTTTGGTAGGAAATTTAATTATATCATGCCGTCGGAGCAGCCGACGACCGGTATGCATAAAAAACGCAAGGATAAGGACAGGCAGCCTAGGGACAAGCCAGACGCCTCTGCTGGACCTGTCGCTGGTTCTCCGGTTTTCATTGAGGTGCCTACGCAGCCCCTGACGACCGCAGAATTGGAACCCCAGACAGCTGTGGATTCTTAAGCGGAGTGTACTAGGCCCTCGCGGCCATCTTCATTAGGCCCTTCTGACACCGGAGCAGAAGGAGATCCCAGTGCAGTAGAAACACCTTCGGTTGCAGAAGGTGTCTTCAGACCGACTGCACTCACCATTAAATCTTATGCTAAGCTTAAAACTCCAAAAAAGACTGTACATCCGTCTATAGTTCAAGGCCCCATGCCTAAGAAACAGATGCATAACATGGCTGAAGATTTGATTACCTTAATCAGGGGTTCCCATCCCCCTCCAGATAAAAGACCAAGACAAGAGGAGGATTATGCTTCCTCTGACCAGGTTTCTATTTCTTCAGATTCTTCTGAGGAACAGGATTACACTTTTCCCCCTTATGAAGACTGATTGCTGAAGACTCTATTCCCTCAGCATCTCCCCCTGAAGACTACTCCTTTGGGGAAACTTTACATACCATGAGGGAACATTTCCACTGGGAAGGCCAGGACTACTCTGATTCTAAGAAAAGGTTCCGAGAGTTCCTTTTACTACCCCAGCACAGACCACTTGCTATCCCTCCAGTTTTAGACATTGTGGATGATGTGTACTTGGAGTCTAGTCTAAATCCAGACTCTCTACCTCCTGCTCCAGCCAAACCAGACAGGTACTACAGATTACCTGACTCACACACGTTCCTTTATAAAAGCCCTGTGGCCGACCCAGAAACAATTTCCCAGGGTTCCAAAGGGGCTAAAGCTTCTATGGCTAAAAATCCTGTGCCCTCTGAAAGGGATTCCAGAGCCCTAGATAGATGGGGAAAGAAGATATACACCTCAGCTACTCTGGCTATGAGAGCTTTAAATTGTCAGTTTCACATGCTGAAATATCAGCAATTCCTAATGTCTCAATTAAAACAAAAAAATAAGCACACATTCTGAACAGTCTGAATTCAAGGAAATGCAGGATCTGTTGCATGCAGCTGAACAGGTGGGCAAACATACTTTACAATGTGGATTTGATTCATTGGAAGCTTCCTGTAGAGCAGCTGTTACTGGGTCTGTCATACGTAGACATGCTTGGTTAAAAGAACAAACCCTACCTGTTCATGTTAAGGCAAAATTATTGGATGCACCTTTACAGCAGGATGTATTATTTGGTGTCAAAGCAGAAGAGGTTTTAAAGAAAATGGAGGATAAGGCAAAGTCTATGCAGACGGTCAAGGATTTTTTGCAGGTACAACCCCCTCGTTTCAGCAGAAATTGGCCAACAAAAAACTGGTCCTTTCCAGCTTCTGACAGATCACAGATGGGCAAATACACATACCCAAGGGGCAGAGGTCAGTCACAAGGCCCTTACAAACCTCGCCAATGGGGTACTGCTACCCAGAAAGGAGAAGAAGACAGGCCCCAAGCTAGCAGAAGACAAATACAATGACTCAGTCCTCAAACTACCAAGCAAATCTCTCTTGGCAGCCCCCTTGGGAGGAAAATTAGCACTTTTTGGAGACAACTGGCACATAATCACAAAAGACAAATGGGTCCTAAACATTGTCTCACAAGGATACAGATTCCACTTTCATACCTTGCCAATGATAAAAGGAATGCTAAACCTGCCACCAAATCAAAGGGCAGAGGCACAAAAACAAATTACAGCTCTCATGGACATGAGAGCCATTCAACATGTACCTACACAGGAGCAAGGACAAGGATTTTACTCAAGACTCTTTCTAGTCCCAAGAAAAGACAAAGCATGGAGACCCATTCTGGATCTTTCAGTTCTGAACACCTATCTACAAGTACCAAAATTCATGATGCTAACACTACAGCAGCCTTCCCATGTTGGGCAAGAATGCTTGGCTTGTAACGTTGGACCTCAAGGAGGCATACCTGCATGTCCCTATCAGACAAAATTGCAGAAGATACCTTCACTTCATTGCAGGTTCAACCCATTATCAATTCTCTGCACTGCCCTTTGGCTTATCTACTGTGCCCAGGGTCTTCACAGAATGCCTGGCACCAGTAATTGCATACTGCAGACAAAGAGGAATTCAAATATACCCATACCTGGACGACTGCCTTATTCAAGCAGAAAGCAAGGACATTCTATTAAAGCATCTGGCATTTTCAAACACCTTCTAAGTTGCCTAGGGTACACAGTAAACGTAAAGAAATCAAAACTAGTGCCCTCACAAAACATAATATTCATGGGTGCCAGCTTGAATACAACGGCCCAGATGGCTTATCTCATGCCAGACAAGCAACAACAACTGACTCAATACTTCAAAATAATGGCAACAAAGACACAACTCCCTGCAAGAAAAATTCTGCAGGACTTGGGGTTCATGGCATCTTGCATACTGCTAATACCATTTGCAAAACTGCATATGAGGAAATTACAATGGTACCTGAAAAGCATATGGACTCAGCACAGCCACAGCTTGGAAACAATGATACCACTCATTCCCTGCCTTCAACAGGAGTTTCTATGGTGGGCACAGGCATGTCACCTCAACAAGGGTCAGCCTTTCACCTTACCCACAGCCAGGCAAACTATGACAACAGATGCATCGGACTATGCCTGGGGAGCACACATGGCAGGACAGTGCATTCAGGGCAAATGGACTACAGATCAAAGGCATCTGCATATCAATCAAAAAGAAATGCTAGCAGTACAGAATGCCCTAACAGCTTTCAAGGACCTCTTACACCCAGGACAACTAATAATAAAGACGGCCAATACCACAGTAATGTGGTACATAAACAAGCAAGGGGGCACACATTCCTACCCTCTATGCAGGCAAGCAATGACCTTGTGGAACACAGCACTGTCTTACCAGGTTCAATTACAAGCACAATTCCTGCCAGGAAAGAAAAACACATTGGCAGATGACCTAAGCAGAAACATCATGGATCCCCATGAGTGGAAAGTAGATCCACAAGTATTTGCAATGGTAACTCAAAAATGGGGGCGCCCAGACATAGATCTGTTTGCCAACCCCCAAAACTACCAACTTCAAAAATTTTGCACAATGACATTCCATCCACAAGCTTGGAAAGTGGATGCCCTCTCATTCAGTTGGAAAACATTAACAGTGTATGCCTTTCCTCCACCGCCTCTTCTAGCAAAGGTACTGCTGAAAGTCAGATTAGATAGGCCACAAATGATACTCGTTGCACCAGACTGGCCACACCAGCACTGGTATCCAATTCTAAGGAACATGGCCCACGGCCCACCATGGATTTTACCACAAATTCCTCACCTGCTCACCCAGCGAGACAATCAGATTCTACACAGCCAGCTCAAGACTTAAAATCTGGCTGCATGGCAAATTACCTAAACAACCAGCCAATACCTCTATCCAAAGCTGTTATGGATGTCATTCTGGAGGCCAGGATGCCCAGCACCAGGAAAACCTATTCAGACAAATGGAAAAGATTTTGCGCCTGGAACCAGGCTAAAGGCCAAAATCCCCTTTATCCAAACATTCCTCAGATTCTAGAATATTTAACTGAGATGTTGCACAAAGGACTTTCCTTTTCATCTATTAAGATCCACGCCTCAGCAATTTCAGCTCATTACAACATGGATCCTCCTTTATTTTCACATCCACTACTAAGACAGTACCTCAGAGGGGCTAAGAACATAAGACCGCCCAGGAGAGCACCAACACCTACTTGGGATCTCAACTTTGTTCTGGAAAAGCTTACACTGCTGCCCTTTGAACCAACGTTTCCAGCTGATTTAAAATTTCTTTCATGGAAAACTGCCCTGCTACTAGCAATAACTTCAGCTAGAAGAGTCTCAGAGCTACAGGCACTAATGGCAGTGGAACCTTTCCTCATTTTTCATCAAGACAGAGTCTCTCTACGAACTAATCCTTCCTTTATGCCAAAGGTGGTATCCAGTGTGGCCCTAAACCAACCCATTCATTTGCCCACCTTTTTCCCAAATCCCCAGAAAAAAGGAGAAAGACTCCTGCACTCTTTGGACATTCACAGGCAATTACGTTACTACTTGGATAAAACTAAGGCTTTCAGAAAATCTGACCAGCTCTTTGTAGCCTATGCTGCAGGATCACAAGGAAAAGCTATCTCAAAACAGACCATTTCAAAATGGATAGGACATTGCATACATTTCTGCTACACGTATCATGGGAAATCTGCTAACATTAGGTCCCACTCCACCAGGGCTACAGCTACATCAGCAGCCTTTCTCAGGGGGGGTGCCAACCAAGGATATTCTGGAAGCTGTACCTTGGAGTTCAGTGCACACCTTCACCAAACACTATCACTTGCCTCTATATTCTAAGACTAGAGCTGGTTTTGCCACTGCAGTTTTGCAGGGCCTACTAGCTTTTTCTAACCCTGTTTAACTCCACCACCCATCCTTAGCTTTGGGATTCAACCCAAGTGTGATGACTGCAGCAGGGTAACACGATGAACATAGTACAGTTTTGTACCTACCATAAATGTAGATGTTCGAGTGTTCACCCTGCTGCTGTCCAGGTTACCCTCCCTCCATCCCCTCTGAACTAGCTGGACTTATCTATACCACTCTATCCTATACAGCCTCTGTGGTGTATTTGCTTGTGCCTGAAGGTATTGTTTTATTTTTATATGTATTTTTTTATATAGCTATATATATATTTTGCCTACCTATTGGGGGCACCTGACATCTGGGGCAAGAAAAACTGAAGAAAATGGCGTCGGATGCCTCTTATTATACCCCTGGTGCACTGACGTCAGGGAAGAAGCGACAGCAACCGACGCCGGACCAAGACTTTGGAACTCAGGCCAACTGCGGGACCGCCTGACGGCAGGATAACCCAAGTGTGATGACTGCAGCAGGGTGAACACTCAACATCTACATTTATGGTAGGTACAAAACTGTACTTTCACACAGCCTACCTAGACCTCGCCAAGGCCTTTGACACCATTCCCCACTCTGGTGTTATAGACAAGCTCGCCAGCCTGAACATTCACCCCTACGTCACAAGATGGGTTGCCATCTGGCTCACAGATAGAACCCACTTGGTAAGAGTTGCAGGTGCTAGGTCTTACTCTAAAAAGGTTACAAGCGGCATCCCTCAGGGCTCAGTCCTGGGACCCCTCCTGTTCGGTATATACTTCTCTGAGGTACAGGCAAATACAGGAGGGCTGTGGCTTACCAAGTTCGCAGATGACTGCAAACTAAGGCCCATAATCGACTCTCCGGCTGACACAGGCATCCTCCAGAAGGGTCTCACTGAGACGGATACCTGGTGTCAGAATCATGGCCTTGAGCTTAAATGCCAAAAAGTGCTTAGTCATCCCCTGTGGGAAGAACAAAGTACCCACAAACTACCACATCTGAAGTAGTTAACTTCATTTGCTCAACAACCTGTGGGTATCGGATCCGATTCGCATCTGAGCCGGCAGCTTTCCAAGTTAAGAGATCCGAGCTCCAAGCTCCTCCCCCTATCCATAATGCCCTGCCATCTCCCTCTAACCCTAAGATCTTGTTTGCCGCGGCTTCTATAAGCTTCTCAGAACGAGCTCTGAGCGTAGTACTGTGAGTTTAGCATTTAAATCTTAATTTTCTGTCAAACTTTCTCTAACTTTGTGTGTGTGAACTCCCTCTTATCTTTCTAGCTTTTTTGGGCAGTTTCAAAAACTTTTTTGGTTAAGTTAGATTTATTCCCCTCCCCCCTCTGCATGTGTGAAGGTGTGTGCTTGTGGGCCTATTTTTCTTTTCTATAATGGCTGAAGGCCCTAAAACTATTTTGTCTAAATGTACCAAGTGTGGCCATAAGCTGTCCCCAGCGGATGGCCGCACTCTGTGTGTCCTGTGCCTCTGGGGGTTGATCACCTCTCCACGGGCTGCACTATTTGTGCAGCCTTCAACCCCAGGGCTTTGAAAGATAGGAGGTTGAAGCTTATTCTGGTGGGCTTTTTGCCCCCGGATTCTGCTGCATCCTCCTCTGTGGCACCAGCCGCGGCTGCCCCACCTGCCGCTCCTCATCCCCTGGCCGAGATTCACCTCCCTCGCTGGCCCAGGAGGAAAGGGACGGCAGAAAGAAGGACAAAAAGGATAGTGAGAGAGAGAAAGAAAGGCATCGCAGCCACAAGAGGCGGTCCAAGTCGACCCCTTCGGCACCACCATCTAAACAGCTTGCCTCTCCCCTTAAGGTATCCGGGCCTTACCCCTCCCGGCTCCGTTCTCCACGTTTCTCCCTGGAGCCGGATGAGGAGACCCAGTCACCTTCCAGGTCATCTAGGCGGCCTTCCCAGCCGGCTTCGGTGGCCTCATCTAGATCTACCAGAAGTTTATCGGACGCAGACATGGACCGGATGATGTGTAGATTTCCCCAGGCCCAGATGCAGATGGGAGTGCTCTTGCCCCCCCCCCCCCCGGGGGGGGAGCTCAGCACCCTTTTTTGCCCCCATTGCTCCTTCTCATACCCGCTATTGGGGTTCGGAACTGTCTGATCCGACTAGGTTCGGAGCTGGGGTAGGGTCGGCGCCGACAGCGTTTCCTACTTCGGCGCCAACTGTACCCTCGAGTCTGTCGGATCCGTTTTCGGATCCGAGCTCTCGGGGCCGTGAGCTGAGCGTTGGATCTGGAGGGGTCAGCGGGCCTTCGGCTCCGTTAAGTTCGGGTCACACTACCCTTTCAGATCCGATTGGGTCACCTTCGGCCCTGGTCCGCACGTCGGATCCGAGGGGACTGCTTTCGGATCCAAGGGAAAGCAGTTCCCCCTCAGCATTCGTCGTCGTGGAGAGGGTCCTTTCTAGGGAATTGAGACCCCAGGCTCTTGCTATGGATCCACCTGACATTCCTACTCAAGACGGGCCTGTCTTCCATCATCCAGCCCCAGGGACAGCCTGCGCCTACGTCCCAGATTGTTCCCGTAGAGGAACAGGACATTGTTGGTGAGGCCTCTTCGGACAGCCCCCCCCGAGGAGGTCCCTCAAAAACGAAAGTGCAAGAGGAAGCACTTGGACTCACCTGAGTCCCTCACGGAGGACACAGACTTAGAGGAAGGGGAAGGTTCCCCAAGGTCACCCCCCCGAAGACGTCTCCTTTGGAGACATTATGGAAATGTTAAGCATTAGAGGGGGGTGGCCTGCCCAAAAACCTTCCTCGGATGAGTCTGTGTTTCTGGAGGCGTTTGACGCAGGCCCATCTACCTCTTGGGTGTCCCCTCCCGCCGACCCCCTGGTTGACCTCACAACTACCAGGGCATGGAAGGAGCCGGACACTGTCGAGCCAGTACCCAAGAGACTGGACAGGATCCTCAGCTCTCCCACAGACAGGACAGTTTGGAGGAAGGGTGCCCCAGTGGATGCCATGGTGGTGGCGGCTGCCACTAAAAAGGAATTAGCACAGGAGAGTTCCTCGGTGCATCCTCCAGACAAGGAGTCTCGGATGATGGACTGTTTGGGAAAGCGGATGTTCTCTTCGGCGACCTTCTCTGTAAGGTCACTGAATTATATGGCACATGTGATTCTGCTCCAGCGGGACCTGATTAAAGAGTATGCTGGGTCACCCCCAGAGTCCATGTCGGCTGAGGACAAGTGGACCTTCTCGGCACGAATGGCCACTCTCATTTCAATCACCAACACATCTATGCGGCTTCTCTCCCATGCTATGGAGGGAGCGGCTAGAGCTAGCGGAATGGGCGTCGTCTTACGTAGACAGGCCTGGCTCCATCTCTGCGATTTTGCGGAACCCTTCAAGGCGTCCTTCCTGAACGCCCTTTTGACGGTTCTATGCTTTTCGGCAAAACCGTCCGCGATACGCTTCTCCAGAGCGAGAAAGATGGGAAGATATTGTCTGCCGTCGGGATCCGCTTCTCGGTTCCTCAGAGGTCCTACTCCAGGAATAAAAGAAGATGTGGTTCTGGAAAGTTCAACAATCCCGTTTCGCTTCGGATCCCTCGTCCTTCAGAGGCAGAGGAGGACAGGGTGGATGCCGGCCTAGAGGCAGAGGGGGTCCGAAGAATTTTGGGTCGAGAGAACCTTTTTCAGATTGACCCGCGCAGCAGCCCTGAGGGGTTGCCCGACTGCTCCTCTCTGGAGGCAGTCCGGGGGACGCTTCTTGGAACACCTAGCAAATTGGAGTCCATTACGACAGATCGCTGGGTGCTCCGAATCATATCCAGAGGCTATTCAATTCCTTTCCTATCTTACCCTCCCCGATCAACAAGACTCCCCGATGTTCCACCCGATCAGAGGGAGTCAGCAGCATCAGAAATTAGAGGGCTGCTAAGAAAAAGAGCTATCCAGCGCGTCCCCACCGAGCAATCCGGATCAAGCTTCTACTTCAGGTTCTTTTTGGTGCCAAAAAAGACGGGGGACTTGCGACCCATTCTCGACCTGTCCACACTGAACCTGTCAGTCGCCAAAGAAAAATTCCGGATGGTCACTAATCAATCCATTCTCCCCCTTTTGCAGGAGAACGACTGGATGTGCTCGATAGACCTCAAGGATGAGTACTACCACATTGTTATGGACAGACGATCCAGAAGGTTCCTCCTCTTTCGGCTGGGAGCCAGCCATTATCAGTTCAGGGTCCTCCCCTTCGGTCTCACCACAGCCCCCAGGGTGTTCACCAAGGTCATGGCAGTTGTAGGGGCCCACCTGAGGCTTCAGGGAATACAGGTCTTTCCGTACCTGGACGACTGGCTCCTAACCGCCCCCACCAGGCATCAACTCTGCTCAGGCAGGGACTACTTCTTACACCTAGCCCGCCACCTAGGGTCATGATCAGCCACAAGAAATCCTCCCTTTAACCTACTTAAATTTTGTAATTCATAGGGGCCAGGATAGACACTACACAATCCAGAGTCTTTCTGACAGCGGACAGACTTCGCAGTCTAAGCCTTCACATTCTAGACCGCTTACAATCGTCAGCTCCCCCAACGGAACTAGTCCTGAGGGCCCTGGGATCCATGGCAGCGGCCATCAGTTTGTTGCCTTTCGCTCGCCTGGAGATGAGAATCCTTCAATGGACATTGCAAGTTCAATGGTCCATTCTTTTTCACCCCCTGTCTACACCTATTCCCCTCAACAGAATTTGCAGGGAGTCGCTTCTATGGTGGCTCCACTGCAGAGATCTCCGAGAAGGCCGCCCCTTCGTTATACCCCCTCCCCAAATCACAGTGACCAAAAACGCATCACTCCTGGGGCGGTGAAGGGGCATTGCATGGGCAGATCCGTCCAAGGCACATGGACTTTCACAGAGACCTCACTGCATATCAATGTCCTGGAGATGAGGGTGGTGCTTCTAGCATTGCAGGCTCTCTCCATCCCCTTCTTCCTCCAGGAACTATTGCAATTCGAACAGACAACATGTCGGTAGTCTGATACATAAACAAACGGGGGAACCAGATCCTATCCACTTTGCACGGAGGCAATGAGAGTATGGGAATGGCTGATATCCACCAACCGCTTTCTCATAGCAACGCACATTCCGGGTCGGTCAAACATCTTGGCGGACTGGTTGAGTCGAACGATCCTCTCACCTTACGAGTGGTCTCTGAACCCAGCAGTAGCGAAACAAATCTTCCTCGAATGGGGTCAACCTTGCTGCGATCTCTTCGCCTCGCCTTCGAACACAAAGCGCAGCGAGTTCTTCGCTCTGATTCCCCCACCAGGGGAAGCCCCCAGAGACGCTGTAGTTCATGCTTGGCCATCCGGTCTTCTGTATGCGTGTCCTCCTCTTCCATTGATGACAAAATTCTTGCAGAAAGCTCGTCGGTTGGGGAGCAGAGTTATCCTCATAGCCCCATTCTGGCCTCGTCAAACCTGGTTCCCTTACCTGCAGTCTCATCTAGTACATCCTTTCTGGATCTTAGATCCCAATCCAGATCTGATCTCTCATCCTTTAGGATTGAAGACCCCTCCCCCGACCTGGACTACCTCAAGCTCTC
Source organism: Protopterus annectens (assembly GCF_019279795.1). Taxonomy (NCBI): domain Eukaryota; kingdom Metazoa; phylum Chordata; order Ceratodontiformes; family Protopteridae; genus Protopterus; species Protopterus annectens. The sequence continues at coordinate 427,205,566 of NC_056748.1, read as the reverse complement.
AGCTTGGTTGATCCAGTTCCCTTAATGGCTAGGACTCCCGGTATATCTTCCTCGGTTAAGGCCATCCTGGTGGCCGCCCATAAACCGTCTACCAGGAAAATCTACAAGACTAATCCCTCTTTTCTGCCCAAAGTGGCTTCAGAAGCCAATATCAACTAGTCCATCAATCTACCTGTCTTCTTTCCAAATTTCCAAAACAAAGGAGAATACAGACTTCATTGTCTGGATGTTCACAGACAGTTGTGTTTTTACTTAAACAGAACAGCAGATCTGATCAACTTTTTGTTTCCTTTGCAAAATCCTATCTGGGAAAACCAGTCACTAAAGGAACCTTAGCTAGATGGATTTCCCAGTGCATTCTCCTAGCATACAAAAGTTCTGGTTGTCCTAAGTCCCTGAGAGTGCGAGCCCATTCTACCCGATCTATGGCTACTTCTCCTGCTTTCTGGTCAAGGATTTCTTTAATGACATTTGCTCAGCAGCTACTTGGGCTTCCTGTCATACTTTTATTACACACTATAAATTGCATTTAATATCCAGAGGACGTGCATCATTTGGCTCCGCAGTGCTCCGGTATATCCTTCCATAAGGGCCTCCCAAGTTGCTGGTAGCTGGGGACTCTGTCCCACAGATTGCTGAGCAAATGAAGTGAACTACTTCAGATAAAGAAGTTATGTACTCACCATAACGTTGCATCTGAGTAGGTAACTTCATTTGTCTGCAACAAACCCTCCCTCCATCACCTGGACCCTTAGTTCGTTATCAAAGGATCAGGATATGTCCTTGTTCAGTTGACATCACTGGAACATATTGTAATCCTTTCCTAGGTTATAGAACTTCCTATTGTCTTTTTTCTGGCAAACTCGATCTGAGGGTTAGAGGGAGATGGCAGGGCATTATGGGTAGGGGGGAGGAGATTGGAGCTCGGATCTTTTAGCTTGGAAAGCTGTCGGCTCGTATCCGAATCAGATCCGATACCCACAGGTTGCAGACAAATGAAGTTACCTACTCAGATGGAACGTTATGGTGAGTACATAACTTCTTTATAGGTGGTAGTCCTCTAAATACGGAAGATGTAATTAGGGATCTGGGGACCCAAGTGGACAGTAATCTCTCCTTTGATAACCACATTGCCAAAGTGGGTAGAAACTCTTTCTATGTGGCCCACCTAATCACAAAAGGGTTCGCATCTACATCAAAAGAGGTTATTCTGCCCCTCTACTCATCTATCATCAGGCCCATCATAGAGTACATCGCCCCATTTGGGATGTACCGTACTAGACACCTGCAACAGCTGGAAAGACCACAGAAGTACCTCACCAAGAGGATTACCGGCCTCAAACAGATGCCCCATGCAGTTCGACTAAAGAAATTCCAGCTGTACTCTGCTGCATATCGCCTACTCAGAGGTGATCTCTGCCTGACATACAAGACCATGTCAAACCCAGAACTGATGGACATGCTCCACCTAAAGAAAACCAAATCCCTTAGAGACACATGCTCTAGAGATATAAACCTCACCACAACACTAAATATGACATGCTGGAGGAATAGGTTCCTGTCCCAGAGACTTCCCTTGCTCTGGAACAAGATTCCAATCTACATTAGGCAGAGCACCTCACTGACACTCTTCAAGAGAAATCTTGACGAGTGGATGGGAAACCAAAAATTTACCCCGGGTATCACTTCAGTGGCCTCTGCAGACAGAGGCACAGCTAACTAATCTAAAAGGGTGGCAAAAGCCAACACATTCTGGCTAGGCTTATAAATGCCCTCTGGGCAGATAGCCTAGTACTTACCTATGAACCGAAGTCCTAATAGTGCTATAAGAAGCTAAAATACTGTATTGATGGGTCCTGACAAAATCTCTGCATGCTTCTTAAATAGCATGAAACACTATTTAGCCACACCTCAAACAACATTGTTCAGTCTTAGCCTTCATACGCGTTTAGTACTAAGTGAATAGAGAACAGCTACAGTCATTCCCCTGCATAAGGGAGGACCCTTCCATATGCCCAGGTAGTTACAGACACACAAGCCTGACCAGCGAACTATGCAAAGCTATGTAAATACTTATCATGGAATTCATTCAGGACATAGGGAACCTCCAAACACTGGACCCATCTCAGTTTGAGTTTAAGGGCAGCTCTAGGTTACTCAACCTGGCAGATTTTTTTGAAAAGGTCACCAAAGCAGTGGATAAAGGCAAAAATGTACACACCGCATACCTGAGACTGGCCAAAGCTTTTGACACGATTCTTCACTTGGGAGAATAGTAAAAGAGCTAAATAAACTGGAGGTAAACCTCTGCATCACCCACTGAATTGCCAACTGGCTGACAGGACTCAATCAAAATAGGGGAAGTTGTCTACACAGAGACCAGTCGAGTCCCCAAGGGTTCTGTGCTGAGACCTCACCTCTCCTGTTTGTCATCTACTTTTCTTAAGTAAAAGCCAATATCAAAGGGCTCTGGCTGACTAGCTTGCAGGCATCTGCAAACTTAGAGACAGTCATTGAATCCGCAATCACCAAGTCTTTCTGCAGGAACATTTGTCTCAAATAACTCGTGCTAAAATCATGGACTGAAACTAAATGCCAAAAAATGTGTTATTGTATCCTTTAGGAATTCCTCTACCCTAGGGAACTACTACATTGACAATACACCCCTAAGAGTTGACCCAGCTGTTTGGGATTTGAGAACTTGTGTGGACAGTGACCTAACTTTTGACCAGTGTGTCTAATTGTTGTAAGAAAGTCCTTCAACATCGCACAGCTTATAAACAAAGGGATTGTGTCTACTACATCCATGGATGTCATTGCTCCCCTTCACTCAGCCCTCATTAGGCCAATCATTGAATATAACGCCTTCTTTGGCATGCATCTGTCCAGACACCTGCAGTAACTGTAAAGCCCACGACGACACCTTACTAAAAGGATACAAGGCCTAATCAATATGTCCTACATATACCCACTCAAAGCCCTGTCACTGTATTCAGCATCCTGTAGACTGATGAGGTGACCTGTGTCTAGCATGAAATGCATCCACTGACCTATTACTGATGGATTTTACTGTATATCAGTAAGTTAAATGGCTTGAGAAATAATCGGTCTAGGGATCTAAACCTCTTCTGCAACATTAACCGAATAGTTTGGAGGGAGAGGTTTATCTTCAGATGATACCATTGCTGTGGAGCAGACTCCCTATTCACATAAAACAAAGTTCATCTCTGTCTGTTTTCAGGCACAGCTTAGATCTTTGGATGGGTGACAGAAACATTGCCCCAGGACTGCTCCCCCATACTACTAATGGACAGAGGCAACTGCTAAGTACCTTATCTCATGCGTGGTTCCCCTCAAATTATCTGTGGTATGATCTCACTTATTCTTATTAGGGTAATATATAAATCCAGTTTTGTCTGTTTTCATCCTATTCAACTATGAGTTGTCTGATATGACCAGATCCAACCTCTGAATCGATTCTGAAGCTTTTCAGTTCCAGGACTCTTGATTCCTTCCGTACCCATAATTCCTTGAACTCTACCTCAGATCTCTCTTGCCACCTGAAGTGTTCAGTTGCGTCATCAAGGGTACTTATATTTTATATCCTTTTGAGTGTTGCTCTTTAAGTTTTTGCTTCTGTTTTCCTACTTCTCCCCTTAAAAAGAGAAAATCTTTTCTCTCCAGTTATCTAGTTAGAAATTTTGAGTGTTAGTGCTTTTAGGTAGGTTGGGGTTAGAGACTGTGATTAGTGTTAGTATGTACTGTATATCATTTAGAGTTTAATATAGTTATTTAGCAAAGATAATGTGTTGTACTTTTTTTATTAGATATTTACTAAATCTTTATTATAGCTAGGATAGTGATATAGTCACAGTAGTTCAGCCATAGTTTGTGACTTGGAGTTTTCTTCTGTATTTTTGTGTTGTGCTGTAAGGTAATGGGTGTCAATCAAGGCTTTAAGAAATGTATGGAGTGTGGACACAAAGTCCTACCACAAGAACCACACCCCTTGCATGTTTATTGTTTGGGCACTGCCCACTTTTGATGCTCTGTCAGGCCTGATGTTCTTCGTCTTTCACTGTTGCAGTCATCACACTTGGGTTATCTGCCTGCAGGTAGCCCTCAAGTTGACCCGAATACCAGAGACTTAGTATTTCTGTGTCGGTTGCTGTCACTCCAGGACTGATGTCTGGTTGTCAGGGGTATAAAAACAGGCAGCAGATGTCATTACATCAGTCTTTCTTGCCGAGGAGCCAACGAAGCAGAAGCAGTTCGCACGAGTGCAGGTCGGCCGCCACCACCTGAGTTTTCGTTTCCGAATTGAATCATCCTGAAGTCTTCTAAAGCTAAGCACCCCATTGGGGATCCTTTTTTTCTTGCTTTAACCGATGTCAGGAAAAGTTAACAATTGTCTCGCCTGAGGAAAGCAAATACCACACCGAGATTTCCATTTTTACTGCGTCACCTGTTTAGGCCCAGACCACAACATTCCTCGCTGTCTCTTTTGTGCTTTGTTCAATGCCCGAACTATTCATCGTTGGGCCCTTATTGTCACTAAATACTTTCACTCTCAATATCTGTATTCCAAAATGGCTTCGGTAAGCCATCTGACTACCAATCTTCCGAAAAACAGTAAGGATAAAGACAGAGACAGACTGCACAGGTCCAAAACCGCCGCCGATGCTTCCGGTAAGCTAGTCGCCAGTTCGCTGGTACTCTGAGTCGCTTTTGCAGCCCCTGATGCCCGCTTCTGTGGATTTGCAGGCCGCTACTGAGACCCGTTCGGAGTCCGGTATGCCACGAGACTCTTCTTTGACGAACCTGCAGATGTCTCTACCTTGGATGGGTTCGGAGCCACTGTGGAGGCACCAGCTTCCGAGGAAGTTCTTTGCATTACCGATATTCGACACAAACCAACGACTTTTTTCATGTCTTCAGTTCTGTCTAGAACTACCAAGTTTCTAAGGCCAAGAGTACAAGCTACGCCTAAAAAAAAATGACGACCCAATCTTAAGCGCCTGCTTCCTTGCCACAATCTTAAATGCTTAAAATAGCAGAAGACCTGATCATGCTGCTTAGGGAAAGCCAGCCTTCCCCTGCTAAGAGAAAAAGAGACCTGTCTCCAGCAGTTTTAACTGACCAAGAGTCCGACAACTCTGAGGTTTCTGAATATGAAGACTTGCCTTTATCTGCTTATGAGGATTCAGATGCAGAGGAATCCATTCCCTCTGCTTCCCCACCAGAGGATTTTTCTTTTGGTGAAACCCTACATACTTTAAGAGAGCATTTCCACTGGGAATGCCAGGATTATCCTCAGTCCAAAAAGAGACTCAGAGAATTTTTAGATTTGCCACAACATAGACCTTTAGCTGTCCCTCCACTTCTGGATGTTGTGGATGATGTCTTTATGGAATCCATTGTAACTCCTGATACTTTACCCCCTGCTCCAAGGAAACCAGACCAGTACTACAGAGTCCCTGACTCTCACACATTTCTTTTCAAAATTCCTACTGCTGACCCAGAGGTAATTTCCCAAGGGCCTGAAGGTATAAAAGCAACTAAAGCTAAGAATCCCACCCCTTCGGACAGGGATTCCTGAGCTTTAGACGGGGTAAAAAGTATACACCTCTGCAACTCTTGCCATTAGGGCATTGAATTGCTAGTTTCACATGCTGAAATACCAGCAACATATTATGGAACTTATTAAGCAACAATTATCTACCTTTACAGACTGCAGAAAGTAAAGAATTACAGGAGCTTATGCACTGTGCAAGCCTAGTCAGCAAGCATACCTTGCAGTGTGGGTTTGATGCCCTAGAAGCATCTTGCAGGGCAGCAGTCACTGGTTCTGTACTGTGAAGGCATGCTTGGCTTAAGGGAACAGACCTTGCCAGACCATGTCAAATCAAAATTACTAGATGCTCCTTTGAATAAGGACAACTTGTTTGGCACCAAAGCAGAAGATGTTCCAAAAAAGAGGGAAGAAAAAGCTAAGTCTATGCAGACAGTCAAAGATTTTTTTGCAGGTGCAGCCTCCAAGATTCAGTAGGCATTGCCCCTCGAAACATTGGTCCTTTCCATCCCCCTCAAGGCCATCTCAAACTAGACCCAGAGGAAAACAGACCCCCCCCCCCAGATTACAGTCTCAGGGTATGCAGGGATCTAAGCAATGGAGTACCTACACTTCTAAAACAGAGTGCTAAGCCACCCCCTTACAAAAATAATTCACAGTGACTTCTCAACTTCACTCCTCACAATTGCTTGTTCCCCTAGGAGGAACACTTGCCCACCATGCAAAACACTGAACCTCCATCACCAAAGACCAATGGGTCTTCAACATTGTATCCCAGGGATACAAATTTTACTTCCATGCACTGCCAACCCCAAAAGGGTTCCCAGACCTTCATCCAGACCAGTGGGCAGAGGCACAAAACCAAGTTCAGTCCCTGCTCTCTCCATAAGGGAAATTCAACCTGTTCCTGCAGAACAGATAGGTCAAGGGTTTTATTCCAGACTTTTCCTGGTACCCAGAAAATGGGGCACTTGGTGCCCAATCCTAGATCTTTCCATTCTAAACACCTTCCTGGTGGTACCAAAATTCAAAATGCTCACCCTTCAGCAGCTTCTTCCTATGCTGTCCAAAGGTGATTGGTTAGCCACCCTAGACCTAAAAGGAGCCTGTCTGCACATCCCAATCAGGGAATCATGCAGGAAATATATAAGTTTCAGGGCAGGATCTATGCATTATCAGTTCTCTGCACTTCCCTTTGTCTTATTCACTGCACCCAGAGTCTTCACAAAATGCCTGGCTCCAGCCATTGCCTATTGCAGACAGAGAAACATTTAAATATACCCTTACTTGGACGATTGCCTGATTCAGGCAGACAGTCAAGAAAAGCTATTGCAGCACCTGACATTTGTAAAGAACCTACAAATCTCACTGGGGTACACCATCAATGAAAAGAAATCAAAACTAGTCCCCAGTCAAAAGATTGTATTCCTGGGAGCAAGCTTGGACACTGCATCCCAGATGGCATTCCTTACTCCAGAAAAACAAGTCTATCTAACAGACTACTTCGCTCAAATAGGCACCAGAACCCAGCTATCCACAAGGAAAATCCTGCAGGCTCTAGGGTTCATGGCCTCTTGCATTCTACTAATTCCATATGCCAGACTGCATATGGGGAAACTACAGTGGTACTTAAAAAGTCTTTGGTGCCAACATTCTCAGGACCTGGAAAGCATCATACCTTGTCTAAGGACAGAGTTTCTTTGGTGGGCAGCAGCATGCAACCACAGCAAGGGACTTCCCTTTACACACCTCCATGCCACCCAGACCCTAACCACAGATGCATCAGACTATGCCTGAGGGGCACATCTGGACTACAAGTGGTTTCAGGGCCACTGGAGCCCAAGTCAAATTCATCTGCACATAAAGCAAAGAGAGATGCTAGCTGTTCAGCATGCTCTGACAGCTTTCAGATCCCTACTCTCACCAGGATCCCTGCTAATAAAACAGACAATACCACAGTTAGGTGGTACATCAGTACACAGGGGGGAACCCACTCTGCAGGCTAACCATGACCCTGTGGAACACAGCCTTGGACATGCATATTCATCTGCAAGCTCAATTCCTGCCAGGCAAACAAAACTCTCTGGCAGATGACTTGAGCAGAAATCTCCTAGACCCACACGAGTGGCAATTAGACCCCAGCACTTGCAACCTTCTAACCCAGAAATGGGGGACCCCAGAGGTAGACCTTTTTGGCTCCCCCTACAATCACCAGATCAGCACATTCTGCACCAGGACACCTCACAGCAGGGCCTGGAAAGTGGATGCCCTATCCTTCCAATGGGTAAACCTATCAATGTATGCATTTCCCCCTCTGCCTCTTTTTTCAAGAATATTACTCAAGATAAGACAGGACAGACCAAGGGCAATCCTGATTGCCCCATACTGGCCACACCAGCACTGGTACCCACTTCTGTGCAGCCTGTCATCGATGCCACCTTGGCACCTACCCCAGATCCCAACCCTCCTCACTCAGCAGGCGGGACAGATTTTGCATCCCCAACTGCAAACCCTGAACCTTGCAGCTTGGCTTATTCCTTAAATTTTCCCCCTGTGACCAGCCTAAGCAAGCAGGTGCTGGACGTCATTCTTGAGGCCAGAAGACCCAGTACAAGGAAATCTTATGCTGATAAGTGGAAAAGGTATTGTTCCAGGATTCAGTATAAAGGAGCGGACACAGCACTGCCCTCCTTACCTCTGATCCTGGATTACCTAGCAGATCTACTCCATGGAGGCCTTTATCCTTCTCTTCCATTAAAATCCATGCCTCTGCTATCTCAGCTCATTACAACACTGAGCCACCTCTCTTCTCTCACCCTCTCATCAAACAGTTCCTGAGAGGGTTCAACAACTTAAGACCACCAAGGAGAGCCCCCACCCCTGCTTGGGACCTTAACTTTGTACTGGAAAAGCTCATCCCCCCCCCCCCTGAGCCTGCAGCATCAGCAGAGTTAAAATTCCTCTCTTGGAAAACAGCCTGTCTTCTGGCCATCACTTCAGCTAGAAGAGTGTCTAAGTTACAAGCACTTATTGCTGTGGAACCCTTCATTATTTTTCTTGCTAACAGTGTCTCCCTCAGGACTAACCCTACTTTTATGACCAAAGTGATGTCCAGTGTAGATCTCAACCAAGCTATCTTTTTGCCAACCTTCATTCCTAATCCTCAAAATAAAGGGGAAAGGATCCTGCACTCTTTAGACATGCACAGACAGCTCAGATTCTACCTTGATAGGACTAACCCCTTCTGGAAATCTGACCAGTTACTAGTCAGTTGTGCACCAGGGGCAGAGGGCAAGGCCATATCTAAACAGTTTCCAAATGGATAGCACACTGTATCCATTTCTGTTACAAACACCATGGGAAACCAACCCCTCAGGGGATCAGAACTCATTCCACTAGGGCAACTTCTACCTCTACAGCATTCCTCATGGGTGTCCCTACTAGGGACATTCTGGAAGCTGCTACCTGGAGTTCTGTTCACACCTTCACCAAGCATCACCACCTGTCTATCTTTTCCAAATATAGGGCGGGTTTTGCAACAGCAGTCCTGCAGGGCATACTAGCCAGCCTCAACTCTTATTTACTGCCTCCACCCACTCTTCAGCTTTGGGAATCAACCCGTGTGTGATGACTGCAACAGTGAAACACGAAGAACATAGTGCAGTTGTCTACATGTACCATAAATGTAGATGTTCGAGTGTATTCACTGTTGCAGTCCTGGTTTCTCACCCTCCAGCCCCCTTATTTCTCTCTCTTTCTCCTTTTCTATCTCTATTACATACCCTTTACAGGGCTATTGGTATTTACTTTTTACTGGTGGTGTTTTTTCCACCATAACTTGGCTCCTTATTGGGGGCTCCTGACATTTGGGGCAAGAAAAACTGATGTAATGGCGTCAGCTGCCTGCTTTTATACCCGACGACCTGACGTCAGTCCTGGAGCGACAGCAACCGATGCAGAAATACTAAGTCTCTAGTATTCTGGCCAACTGAGGGCTACTTGCAGGCAGATAACCCAAGTGTGATGACTGCAACAGTGAATACACTCGAACATCTACATTTATGGTAAGTGTACACAACTGTACTTTCTTCATTTAGCTCCTATGCTTTGCAGACTACAAGAGAGAAGCTAATTGTGAATGCCTTCTTTCTTCCTCAAACAGGATCTGCCATCCCTTCCACTTAACACCCATTAACAAGGGTAAGAGGTCCAAGGACAGACATACAGACAAAGGGAACTAGGTCAAAGATCAGACAAAGTTAAAGAAAAGTCCAAGGAAAAGAGAAGTTAGACTCTGAGAAGCCTTGTAAGTGTTCCCTGGATCCAACACTAGCTTCAGGATTGGATCCCAAGGTGCCAAGATGTTCAGCACTGACAGTTTCCCCGATTCGTCAGTCTCCTGTTCGGTCTGGGTTCTCTCCAGATTCAGTGAGCCACAGGCTGCAGTCACAGATCCTTCAGGAAAGAAGGTATTATAGACCTCCTTTGATGGTGTTGTCCCAGTCATCAAGAAGTCTGACTGAACAGGATGTCATCAGAATGATGATAAAGTTCCTCAGAACACAGATTCAGCTCAGGGTTCTGTCGGTATAGTGTTCTGGGAATGTACTGATTGCTGAACCATCTACCCCTCTTCTTTTATCTTATCCAGAACCGGTCCACCCGTTGGAACTGTTTGTCTGTGATCCAGTCTGCCCCCGAGTGCCTTTGCTGAAGCTGACAGTTCAAGTGCCTCTGATTTAGATGGGTTCGCTTCCTCTTTCACCCCCAGCATGTTCAGATCAGAAAGAGTCTGAGCCAAAGCTTCTTTGCAGTGGTTCCTTGGGAGGTGTCAACTCTGAAACTGCCTGAGCCATCTCTTCCCCTTGTGCCGCCGCACTTGATAGCTTGGCAACAAGATCGGCCTCAGGGTTGAGGTCTTTGTGTTACGAAGTTTCCTTTCTGTCTATGTACAGGAAGGTGCTAGCAGAGCCAGTGGCATCATTAGCTTTCGAGGCTTTCGAGCGGGTCCTTTCGATGCTAAGGGAAAAGGCACATCCATCCAGGTTGGCTCTATACAAACCCCGACTGGAATCAGCTTCTACTTCCCACCTTTCTGTCAGGTGGACAGGCTGTTGCACAGACTTCCCAGGTTACTTGCTGTGTAAGATTCCATTCTGATTCAGAACCTACTTAACCTCTCCAGAAATGGTTCACAGGAAACAGACATACAAGTGGAAGCACTTAGACTGATGTCCTTCATGGATGCATCTGCAGTCATAACAAATGGGTTGTCCTGTCGTCAGGCAGCCCTTCGGTCGGCCGGATTCCAAAGTCTGGGTCCGGCTTCGGCTGATGTCGCACTTCACCCGACGTCATCTCTGCTGGTCTTCGGGTATAAAGGCATCAGCCGACGCCATTTTCCTCAGTCTTTCTTGCCGTGGCGCCAAGCAGAAGCTGTTCGCAAGTGCCGGTCGGTCAGATCCAGAGATTACTACTACCGAATACTACTTCAAGACTTCTAAAAGCTAAGTACCCGTTGGGGACTCTTTCTTGCCTCAGCCGATGTCAGAAAAAGTCAATAACTGTTTAACTTGTGGGAAACAAATACCTCATAAAGATTTCCACTCTTACTGTCTGCCTTGCTTAGGCCCAGACCACGACATAGCAGCCTGTTCGGCCTGTGCTTCTTCAACCGACGCGCTTAGGCGCCGGTCGGAGTTTGCTGAACAGTTTTTCGCTCAGATTTTGCGTACATTATGCCGTCGGATCCTCCGACTACCCAAATTGTTAAAAAGCAAAGAAAAGGCCGACACTCGGTCCATGGTTTGGCCGAAACCACGGTTAAGCAAGCCGCAAGTGTCTCGGTTTCGGCCGAAACCGAGAAAACCGGTCAATCTTCAGCCAAATCCATGACTACTACTGAGGCTCCTGCTACCTTAGTTGAATCGGCCTCAGAAATTTTGCCTACAACTGTGGTTCCTAGTGATTTATCAGATACCATCCCTTTGGATGTCTCTACCCCAGCACATGGTGCTGCTAGGCCTCCTGCAGCCATGTCTATTAAGGCCTTTGCCAGGGCTAAAGCAGCCAAATCTGCTAAATCAGTGCCTGTTAAGCCCCCTTCACACAGGCCCACTTCAAGTTCACAAATGCTTACTCTGGCAGAAGATTTAATATCCTTAATTAGGGGATCCCAATCTCACCCAGACAGGGCCTCTCAGCCCCCAGAAAAGAGACCTAGAGCAGAGCCCCCCGAGCCAGTGTCCTCTGATGATTCTGTGGATGACTCAGACATTACAGACCAGCCAGAGGCTCCTTTTTCTACTTATGAAGATTCCGATGCTGAAGAATCCATTCCAGCTGCCTCTCCACCAGAGGAATTTTCCTTTGGGGAAACCTTACATGCCATGAGAGAACAATTCCAATGGCAGGGACAAGATTTCTCAGATTCAAGAAAAAGGCTTAGGACTTTTCTGCACTTACCACAACATAGGCCCTTAGCTATACCTCCTGTACTGCCTGTTGTGGATGATGCATTTAATGATGTTTGCACTGCTCCTGATTCTTTACCTCCAGCCCCTGCCAAACCAGATAGATTTTACAGGGTGCCAGACACTCATCACCACCTATACAAGGCCCCACTTGCAGATCCCGAAACTATATCCCAGGGGCCTAAGGCAGTAGCCTCGACCACAGCAAAAACCCTATTCCTTCTGAAAGGGAATCCGGGTCCTTAGAGATGGGGAAAAAGTTTACACCTCTGCTACTCTCTCAGCTAGAGCTTTAAACTGTCAGTTTCATATGATCCAATACCAAGAGTTTATGCTTGATCAGTTAACTAAAAAACTGTCCTCTGATGAATCCTTAGATAAGAAATATGTATTAGAAATGGTGAATAACATCCAACAGGTTAGTAACCATTCCTTAAAATGTGGCTATGATGCACTGGAGGCTTCATTTAGATCAGCCATGACTGGCACAGTGATAAGAAGGCATGCATGGTTGAAAGAACAGGTCTTACCGGATGTTAAAGCAAAGCTGTTAGATGCTCCTATGGATAAGGCCAGTCTATTTGGTACACCTGCCCAGCAAGTAATGAAGAAAATGGAAGAAAAGGCAAAATCTGTACAAACAGTTAAAGATTTCTTACAGGTTCAGCCCCCAAGGTTTAGCAGGAACTGGCCTGCCAAAAATTGGTCCTTTCAAGACTCCACAAAATCCCAAAGGGGCAGGAATAGACGCTCTAGAGGCAGAAATCAATCCAGAGGAGGTGCCTACAGAGGACGACAGTGGCAAGGCAATAACCGAGGCACAGACACAACCACTGCCACTGCAACAGGACAATCACAGTGACTTGGCTCTGACACCGCCTACCAGGGAGCAAATAGCAGCACCTTTAGGCGGAAAGTTAGCCTTATTTTCAAAAATTGGCACTATATCACAAAAGACAAGTGGATTTTGCAAACCATAGACCAAGGCTACGGTTCCACTTCCACACCTTACCAGTAAAAGAGGAATGCCAAACCTACCTCCAAATCAAAAATAGAAGCTCTACAGCAGATAGCGAAATTAACAAAGATGAGAGCTGTGGAAAGAGTACCAATAACAGAACAGGGCAAAGGATTCTACTCCAGACTCTTCCTAGTACCAAGAAAAGAGAAAAGTTGGAGACCTATTCTCGACCTGTCCGTCTTAAACACATACATCATTGTCCCAAAATTCAAAATGCTGACCCTACAGCAACTTCTTCCCATGCTGGGCAAGGAGTGTTGGCTGGTAACTCTAGATCTCAAGGAGGCATACCTGCACGTCCCCATTCGACCAAATTGCAGAAGATACCTCAGATTTCTTGCAGGATCAGAGCATTATCAATTCTCAGCATTGCCCTTTGGCTTATCTACTGCCCAGAGTATTCACAAAATGCCTGGCATCAGTAATCGCTCACTGCAGACTACAGGAATCCAAATTTATCCATACCTGGACGACTGCCTGTTACAAGCGGACAACAAAAGCAAGCTGACAACAGATTTACAAAGGGTCATTTACTTGCTACAAGCCCTGGGATACACAGTCAATTTACAAAAGTCAAGGCAGATACCATCCCAAACAAGAACATTCTTGGGCGGAATTGGACACAGTAAAACAGATGGCATTCCTAACTGCAGAAAAACAAAAAGAACTTCCTCTTTACTTCTTGGCATTAACAAAGCAGAACAAACTAACAGCAAGAAAAGTTCTGCAGGCCTTGGGCTTCATGGCATCATGCATAATCTTGGTCCCACATGCCAGACTGCATATGAGAAAGCTACAGTGGTACCTAAAGAATTTATGGTCTCAGCACAGGCACAGCTTAGAAACAGAAATCCCACTAATCCCATGCCTAAAACAGGAGACCCTATGGTGGGCTCAAGCATGCCAGTCAAACCCAGGCTTACCCTTCCACAACTTTCGAGCAAGCCAAACCATCACAACGGACGCCTCAGACCTAGGATGGGGGGGCGCACATGCTGGACAAATGCATACAAGGATTGTGGACTCAAGACCAGCTGCACCTGCACATAAACCAAAAAGAAATGCTGGCAGTAAAACTGGCAATCCAAAAATTCAGACCATTCCTCAAAGAAGGCCATTTGATGATAAGGACAGACAACAGCACAGTCATGTGGTACATCAACAAACAGGGAGGCACTCATTCATACCCCCTATGCAGAATGACTTTGGACCTTTGGAATCTGGCTCTCAGCTACAACATCCAGTTACAGGCAATATTTGTGCGGAAAGGAGAACACTCTAGCAGACATGTTAAGCAGAACCACCTCGGATGCTCACGAATGGATGCTACACCGGACATCTTCAAGGCCATCACAAAGAAATGGGGAATGCCACAAATAGATCTATTCGCATCCCCACTCAATCACCAGCTCAAAAAATTCTGCACAAGGACATTCTACCCACTTGCATGGAAGGTGGACTCTCTATCCTTCAGCTGGAAAGGCCTGACAGCATATGCATTTCCACCTCTTCCCTTGATGCACAAGGTACTACTGAAAATCAAAGAGGAACGTCCAAGGATAATCCTGATAGCTCCGAATTGGCCAAGACAACACTGGTACCCATTGCTGAGGAGCATGTCTCGGGAGAGAATGTGGTCAATACCCCTGATGCCTTTGATGCTAACTCAGAACAACTACAACATCATGCATCCAAACCTAAAAACCTTGCAACTGACTGCCTGGAACATCACATAGCAGCAACTAACCCAGGCCTTTCCCAAAGGGTTAAAGACATTATCCTTGAAGCCCGCAGACCTTCAGCAAGAAGGAACTATGCAGGAAAATGGAAAAGGTTTGTCATTTGGAGTACTGAAAGAGGAAAAGATGTGTCGAACATAGATATTGCTAACATTCTGGAGTACTTGGCAGAGCTTCTACATACAGGCCTGTCCTATTCCTCCATCAAGATACATGCATCAGCTATTTCAGCAAAATACAGCTTCAATCCACCTGTCTTTTCACATCCTCTACTCAGGCAGTTCCTCAGAGGGATCAAGAATGTAAAACCTCCTAGGAAACCACCATTACCAGCATGGGACTTGAACTTTGTGCTAGAAAAGTTGACACTCCCTCTGTTTGAACCAGCAGCAACAGCAGATCTGCAACACCTGTCATGGAAAACTGCTTTCCTGCTGGCAATTACCTCAGCAAGGAGGGTTTCGGAACTACAGGCCTTAATGGCAGTGCAACCCTTCCTAATCTTCCATCAAGATAGGGTGTCCATGAGAACTAATCCTACATTTATGCCTAAGGTGGTATCCAGAGTGTCTTTAAACCAGGCAATCCACCTACCTACCTTCTTTCCCAATCCACAGAACAGGGGGGAAAGACTGCTGCATACCTTGGATGTACATAGGCAGTTACGCTACTACCTGGACAGAACCAAAAGTAACAGAAAAACTGACCAGCTTTTAGTAGCCTATGCAACAGGAAGGGAAGGAAAAGCAATTTCCAAACAGACAGTCTCCAAATGGATAGGAAATTGCATAAGATTCTGTTACTCCTACCATGGAAAAACAGTTCCACAGAACATAAGACCTCATTCTACAAGGGCTACAGCCACTACCACAGCTTTCTTACGAGGAGTGGCAACCAAGGACATTATTGAGGCGGCTACTTGGACCTCCGTGCATACATTTGCCAAGCATTATAATTTACCTCTATACTCTAGATCCCGAGCAGGGTTTGCCACTGCTGTACTGCAAGGGATCCTAACTACACCATAATTTTTCTTCCTCCACCCCTAGTTTGGCTATGGTATTCTACCCATTTGTTATGACTGCAGATGCATCCATGAAGGACATAGTACAGTTTTGTACCTACCATAAATGTAGATGTCCGAACTGGATAGCATCTGCAGTCAGGATTACCCACCCTCCTTCCCTCTGTGGTACTCCTAGGGTATTTACCCTCCTAATAGCTAGCTGGGGGGGAGTCTCTTATGGTGTATTTGTTTGTATGTATGTACATACATGCTTATTTTTTGTGTTTGCCTTCTACCTTTTTGGAAACATTGGCATTTATCCAAAATTTAACCTTCCAAGAGGGCAACTGGCATCTGGGGCAAGAAACACTGAGGAAAATGGCGTCGGCTGATGCCTTTATACCCAAAGACCAGCAGAGATGACGTCGGGTGAAGTGCGACATCAGCCGAAGCCAGACCCAGACTTTGGAATCCGGCCGACCGAAGGGCTGCCTGACGACAGGACAACCCATTTGTTATGACTGCAGATGCTATCCAGTTCGGACATCTACATTTATGGTAGGTACAAAACTGTACTTTCCTCAGAGTTCATCACCGAAGACAGAGATTTGGATGAAGGCATAGGCTCCCCTGGATCCCCCTCTGGAGATGTTAGCTTTGACAAGATCCTTGAATTGATGAAGCAGAGAGGGAGATGGTCCACAGATAACCCTTCTCCAGACAAGTTTGTGTTCCTGGAAGCGTTTGGTTCCAGCTAATTTTCGTCCTGGGTGGTTCCTGCTATTTACCCACTCATTGATTTTATGGCTCAGACTGTATGGAAAGGACCATGATGTGATGGAACCCATCCCTAAGAAGCCCAGCAGAATACTGGCAGTGCCAACAGACAGGAAGCACTGGAGCAAAGTCGACTTTTGGACACAGTGATACTAGTGGCAGCCACAAAGAAGATACTCTCTGAAGAAAGTTCATCAGTCCATCTCTCCTAATAGAGAGTGTAGGGCTATGGACTGTTTTGGGAAACTGACATGATGTTCATCATGCATACAGCTGCAGTAATCACATATGGGGTTCTCTGCTGTCAGGCGGGTCCTCGGTCGGCCGAATTCCAAAGTCTAGGTCCGGCGTCGGTTGTTGTCGCTTTCTTTCCTGACGTCAGTGCGACAGGGGTATATAAGACACAGCCGACGCCATATTCCCCAGTCTTTTTTGCCGCGCGGTGCTCGAAGCAGAAGCAGTTCGCAAGTGCTGGTCGGCCAGCTCCTGAATTTACGAAAAATTGGAAACTGAAGTCTTCTTTAAAGCTAAGTACCCCATTGGGGAAACTTTTCTTGCCTCAGACCGATGTCAGACAAAGTTAACAATTGTATTTCTTGTGGGAAGCAAATACCGCATAAGGATTTCCATTCCCTCTGCATATCTTGTTTAGGCCCAGACCACGACGTCTCGGGCTGTCGCTTTTGCACTACTTTCAATAAACGCACTATTAAGCGTCGGGCGGAGTTTGCCCAACATTATTTTGGTAAAGCCTTTGATTATAAAATGTCGTCGGAGACTCTGACTACCATTTTGTCCAAAAAACGCAAGGACAAGGACTGACCCGCGAGGTCCACTGTCTCCACCGACACCATGCCAAAACCGGCTGCACATGGTCCGGTTCTCAGTTTGACGCCTATGCAGTCCCTGACTACCGACGACACATCCTTGGCGGTGTCTTCTGTAACCGAGACCGCAGGCACCTCGGCCCTTACTCAGACTACAACCACCGAAGCCACTGTGAGTGTTGAGCCTGCTAATGTGGACAGGTCCACTTCCACCCAGGGTGTCTTTAGGCCCTCATCTTCCTTTTCCATTAAGGCCTTTACTAAGTCCAAATCAGCCATGTATCCCAAGAGGCCTGTTGCTCAGGGCCCATCCCCAGGCCCCATGCCTAAAAAGCAGATGCTTAAAATGGCTGAGGATTTAATTACTCTTATCAGGGGTTCCCAACCCCCTCCAGACAAGAGACCCAGAGTGGAGGAAGATTCTCCCTCTTCTGAACAGGGCTCCATTTTCTCAGAACATTCTGATGTAGAGGAACACTCGTACTCCCCTTATGAAGATTCTGATGCATTCCATCTGTATCTCCCCCAAAGGATTTTCCTTTTGGGGAAACCTTGCACACCTTGAGGGAACACTTCCATTGGGAAGGCCAAGACTTTTCTGATTCCAAGAAAAGGCTTAGGGAATTTCTTTTGTTACCTCAACACAGACCTCTGGCTATACCTCCTGTCTTGGACATACTTGATGATGTTTACTCGGAGGCTTGTCTTAATCCAGATTCCCTGCCTCCTGCCCCGGTCAAACCTGATAGGTACTACAGAGTTCCTAACTCTCACCAATTTCTTTTCAAAAGCCATAATGCTGACCCTGAAACCATTTCTCAAGGCCCCAAGGGAATGAAGGCCTCTACTGCCAAGAATCCACTACCTTCCGAAAGAGAATCTAGATCCTTAGAAAGGTGGGGAAAAAAGGTGTACACCTCGGCCACCCTAGCCATGAGGGCCTTAAACTGTCAGTTCCATATGCTTAAATATCAGCAGTTTCTGTTATCACAATTAAGAAATAAAATGTTTCAACCTGAACAATCAGATTTGAAGGAATTGCAGGATATGATGCATAGTGCAGAACAAGTGGGTAAACACACCTTACAATGTGGCTATGATGCCTTAGAGGCCTCAAGTAGAGCTGCTGTTACAGGATCAGTCATTCGTAGACATGCCTGGCTTAGGGAACAAAGCTTGCCTGATCATGTTAAAGCTAAACTACTAGACGCTCCTTTACAAAAGGATGTACTATTTAGTACTAATGCTGAGGAGATACTACGGAAAATGGAGGAAAAAGCTAAATCTATGCAAACTGTCAAGGCTTTTCTACAGGTACAACCAAGCAGAAATTGGCCTTCTAAAAACTGGTCCTTTCCAGCCACGGACACGCCCCAAAGAGGTAGGTACAGGCGCACTAGGGGCAGAGGACAATCTCAAGGATCATATAGAGGCAGGCAATGGCAAACCCCAGCACCAAGAGGTGGCGAAGACAGTGCACAACAATACAGAAAACAAACCCAATGACTTCCTCCTTTTCATGCCAAGCAAGTCTCAGCTGGCAGCTCCCTTGGGAGGAAAGCTGGCATTATTTACAAGAAATTGGCATATCACAACAGACAAATGGATCCTGGACATTATAAACAGAGTCTACAGATTTCATTTTCACACTCTTCCAAAAATGAGAGGCATGCCAAACCTGCCACACAATCAAAGGGCAGAGGCACAAATACAAATTTCAAAACTCATGGACATGAAAGCTATTCAAGAGGTACCTACTCACGAACAAGGTCAAGGTTTTTATTCCAGACTATTTCTGGTACCAAGGAAAGGAACCGACTGGAGACCCATTTTGGACTTATCCTTCCTAAATACATTTCTACTCGTACCAAAATTCAAGATGCTCACATTACAGCAGCTTCTTCCCATGCTGGGCAAGGAGTTTTGGCTGGTAACATTGGACCTCAAGGAGGCATACCTGCATGTCCCAATCAGACAAAGTTGCAGAAGATACCTCAGATTTCTTGCAGGTTCAATCCACTATCAATTCTCTGCATTACCCTTTGGCTTATCTACTGCGCCCAGAGTATTCACGAAATGCCTGGTATCAGCAATTGCCTACTGCAGACTTCAAGGGATACAAATTTACCCTTATTTGGACGACTGCCTGATCCAAGCGGACAGCAAGCACATACTTCTGGAACATCTGGCTTATGCAACACGGTTACTGAATTCTCTGGGATACACAATCAACAAAGAGAAATCCAGGCTAACACCATCTCAGAAAATAACTTTTATGGGTGCCAACTTGGACACAAACACCCAGATGGCCTACCTTACGCCAGAAAAACAGGGGCAACTAACTCAGTACTTCAAAATACTAGCAAATTGTACCAGGCTTACTGCAAGGAAAATCCTGCAGGCTCTGGGCTTCATGGCATCTTGCATTCTTTTAATCCCATGTGCAAAGTTGCATATGAGAGAACTTCAATGGTACCTAAAAAACCTATGGTCTCAACACAGCCACAATTTGGAAACAATAATACCAATAATTCCATGTTTGCAAAAGGAATTTCTATGGTGGGCCCAAGCATGTCAAACAAACACAGGTCTCCCATCCTGCAAGCCTCAAGCAAATCAAGTCATCACAACAGACGCCTCAGATTACGCCTGGGGGGCACACATGACAGGCAGGTGCATTCAGGGCAAATGGTCCCAAAAGGAAAAGCACCTTCACATCAATCAAAAAGAAATGCTAGCAGTGATAAATGCAGTTACAGCATTCAAGGACCTCCTGCATCCAGGACAATTATTGATAAGAACAGACAACACCACAGTTATGTGGTACATAAACAAACAAGGAGGAACACATTCATACCCCCTGTGCAGACTAGCCATGACACTTTGGAACTTGGCTCTGGAATGGCAAATCGAACTTCAAGCACAGTACTTGCCAGGTTTGGAAAACACGCTGGCAGACAATCTAAGCGGAAATATGACAGATCAGCACAAATGGAAGTTGCATCCTCAGGTGTTTACAAAGATAATCCAAGCGTGGGGGAGGCCAGACATAGATCTCTTCGCCTCCCACAGGAATCATCAATTGGAAAAGTTTTGTTCAAGGACTTTTCATCCAAAGGCCTGGAGAGTGGACGCCCTTTCATTCAGTTGGACAGCATTGACAGTGTACGCTTTCCCACCTCTGCCTCTTCTGCCCAAGGTGCTCTTGAAAGCAAGAGCAGACAGACCGAAGATGATACTGATTGCTCCAGACTGGCCAAGACAGCACTGGTACCCACTCCTGAGGAGCCTAACACATACTCCTCCCTGGCCTCTACCTCTAATGCCTCTTCTGCTGACTCAGCACAGCTACAAAACTCTTCACAGTCAGCTGAAAACACTCAATCTCGCTGCATGGAAAATTCCTTAACACCACAACAGACCCTACTCCCCAAAGAGGTGCAGGACATCATTCTGGAGGCCAGAAGACCATCTACTAGAAAGGCTTACTCCGCAAAATGGAAACGGTTTTGCTCTTGGAATGAGAAAAAAGGCCAGGACCCTAGAAAACTGAATTTGCCTCAGGTATTACAGTATCTAGCTGAGCTGCTGAACAGTGGACTTTCATTTTCCTCCATAAAAATCCATGCCTCAGCCATTTCTGCAGAATTCAACACGGATCCACCGATGTCCTTCATGGATGCATCTGCAGTCATAACAACTGGGTTGTCCTGTCGTCAGGCAGCCCTGCAGTCGGCCGGATTCCAAAGTCCGGGTCCGGCTTCGGCTGATGTCGCACTTCACCCGACGTCATCTCTGCTGGTCTCCGGGTATAAAGGCATCAGCCGACGCCATTTTCCCCAGTCTTTCTTGCCGCGTGGCACCAAGCAGAAGCTGTTCGCAAGTGCCGGTCGGTCGGATCCAGAGATTTCTACTACGAATACTACTTCAAGACTTCTAAAGCTAAGTACCCGTTGGGGACTCTTTCTTGCCTCAGCCGATGTCAGAAAAAGTCAATAGCTGTTTAACTTGTGGGAAACAAATACCTCATAAACATTTCCACTCTTACTGTTTGCCTTGTTTAGGCCCAGACCACGACGTAGCAGCCTGTTCGCCTGTGCTTCCTTCAACCGGACGAACGCTTAGGCGTCGGTCGGAGTTTGCTGAACAGTTTTTCGGTTCAGAATTTGCGTACATTATGCCGTCGGATCCTCCGACTACCCAAATTGTTAAACGCAAAGAAAAGACCGACACTCGCGGTCCACGGTTTCGACGAAACCATGGCGAAGCAAACGCGAGTGTCTCGGTTTCGGCGAAACCGAAAACTGATCAAAGCACAGCTGAATCTTTGACTACTTCTGACGTTCCTGCTACCTTACTTGAATCGGCCTCTGAAATTTTACCTACTACAGTGGCTTCTAGTGAATTATCAGACACCATCCCTTTGGATGTCTCTACCCCAGCACGTGGTGCTGCTAGGCCTCCTGCAGCCATGTCCATTAAGGCCTTTGCCAGGGCTAAAGCAGCCAAGTCTACTAAATCAGTGCCTGTTAAACCCCCCTCAACCAGGCCTACTTCTAGTTCACAAATGCTTACTCTGGCAGAAGATTTAATATCCTTAATCAGGGGATCTCAATCTCACCCAGACAGGGCCTCTCAGCCCCCAGAGAAGAGACCTAGGGCAGAGCCCCCCGAGCCTGTGTCCTCTGATGATTCTGCGGATGACTCAGATATTACAGACCAGCCAGAGGCTCCTTTCTCCAATTATGAAGACTCAGATGCTGAAGAATCCATTCCAGCTGCTTCTCCACCAGAAGAATTCTCCTTTGGGGAAACCTTACATGCCATGCGAGAACAATTCCAATGGCAGCAACAGGATTTCTCAGATTCCAGAAAAAGACTTAGGACTTTTCTGCACCTTCCACAACACAGGCCCTTAGCTATACCTCCTGTCCTCTCTGTTGTGGACGATGCCTTTAATGATGTCTGCTCTGCACCAGATTCCTTACCTCCAGCCCCTGCCAAACCAGACAGATTTTACAGGGTACCAGACACGCATCATCACCTTTACAAGGCCCCACTTGCAGACCCCGAAACTATATCCCAAGGGCCTAAGGCAGTAGCCTCGACCACAGCAAAAAAAACCCTATTCCTTCGGAAAGGGAAGCCAGGTCTTTAGACAGATGGGGCAAAAAAGTTTATACCTCAGCTACTCTCTCAGCTAGAGCTTTAAACTGTCAGTTTCACATGATACAATACCAAGAGTTTATGCTTGATCAGTTAACTAAAAAACTATCCTCTGATGACTCTATAGATAAGAAATATGTATTAGAAATGGTAAATAACATACAACAGGTTAGTAACCATTCCTTAAAATGTGGCTATGATGCACTGGAGGCTTCATTTAGATCAGCCATGACTGGCACAGTGATAAGAAGACATGCATGGCTGAAGGAACAAGTCTTACCGGATCATGTTAAAGCTAAGTTATTAGATGCTCCTATGGATAAGACCAGTTTGTTTGGTACACCTGCCCAGCAGGTAATGAAGAAAATGGAAGAAAAGGCAAAATCTGTTCAAACGGTTAAAGATTTCTTGCAGGTTCAGCCCCAAGGTTTAGCAGGAACTGGCCTGCCAAAATTGGTCCTTTCCTGACTCCACAAGATCCCAAAGGGGCAGGAATAGACGTTCAGAGGCAGAAACCAATCCAGAGGAGGTGCCTACAGAGGACGACAGTGGCAAGGTAATAACAGAGGCACAGACTCAGCCACTACCACTACAACAGCACAATCACAGTGACTTAACTCTACATCTGCCTACCAGGGAACAAATAGCAGCTCCATTAGGCGGAAAATTAACCTTATTTTCAAAAACTGGCACTACATCACAAAAGACAAGTGGATTTTGCAAACCATAGACCAAGGTTACGGTTCCACTTTCACACTTTACCAGTCAAAAGAGGAATGCCAAACCTGCCTCCAAATCAAAAACAGAAGCTCTACAGCAGATAATGCAATTAGCAAAGATGAGAGCTGTGGAAAGAGTGCCAATAACAGAACAAGGCAAAGGATTTTACTCCAGACTATTCCTAGTTCCAAGAAAGGAAAAAGTTGGAGACCTATTCTCGACCTGTCCACCTTAAATACATACATCATTGTCCCAAAATTCAAAATGCTGACCCTACAGCAACTTCTTCCCATGCTGGGCAAGGAGTGTTGGCTGGTAACTCTAGATCTCAAGGAGGCATACCTGCACTTCCCCATTCGACCAATTTGCAGAAGATACCTCAGATTTCTTGCAGGATCAGAGCATTATCAATTCTCAGCATTGCCCTTTGGCTTATCTACTGCCCAGAGTATTCACAAAATGCCTGGCATCAGTAATCGCCACTGCAGACTACAGGGAATCCAAATTTATCCATACCTGGACGACTGCCTGCTACAAGGGGACAACAAAAGCAAGCTGACAACAGATTTACAAAGGGTCATTTACTTGCTACAAGCACTGGGATACACAGTCAATTTACAAAAGTCAAGGCTGATACCATCCCAAACAAGGACATTCCTGGGCTGAATTGGACACTGTAAAACAAATGGCATTCCTAACCGCAGAAAAACAAAAGAACTCCTCTTTACTTCTTGGCTCTAACAAAACAGAACAAGTTAACAGCAAGAAAAGTCCTGCAGGCCTTGGGCTACATGGCATCATGCATAATCTTGGGTCCACATGCCAGACTACATATGAGAAAACTACAGTGGTACCTAAGGAAGTTATGGTCCCAACACAGGCACAGCCTAGAAGCAGAAATTCCACTAATCCCATGCCTAAAACAGGAGTTCCTATGGTGGGCACAAGCATGCCAGTCAAACCCAGGCCTACCCTTTCACAGCTATCAAGCAAGCCAGACCATCACAACAGACGCCTCAGACCTAGGATGGGGGGCTCACATGCTGGACAAATGCGTACAAGGATTGTGGACGCAGGATCAACTCCACCTGCACATCAACCTAAAAGAAATGCTGGCAGTAAAACTGGCAATCCAAAATTTCAGACCATTTCTAAAAGAGGGCCATTTGATGATAAGGACAGACAACACCACAGTCATGTGGTACATCAACAAGCAGGAGGCACTCATTCATACCCCCTATGCAGAATGACTTTGGAGCTTTGGAACCTGGCACTCTGCTACAACATCCAGTTACAGGCAATATTTGTACCGGGAAAGGACAATACTCTAGCAGACATATTGAGCAGAACCACATCGGATGCCCACGAATGGATGCTACACCCGGACATCTTCAAGACCATCTCAAAGAAATGGGGAAGACCACAGATAGATCTATTCGCTTCCCCTCTCAATCACCAACTCAACAAATTCTGCACAAGGACATTCCACCCACTTGCATGGAAAGTGGATTCGCTCTCCTTCAGCTGGAAAGGTCTAACAGCATATGCATTTCCACCTCTTCCCTTGATACACAAGGTATTACTAAAAATCAAGGAGGAACGTCCAAGGATAACCCTGATAGCTCCAAACTGGCCAAGACAACACTGGTACCCATTACTGAGGAGCATGTCTCGGGACAACATGTGGCCAATACCCTGATGCCTTTGATGTTAACTCAGAACAACTACAGCATCATACATCCAAACCTAAAACGTTGCAACTGACTGCATGGAACATCACATAGCAGCAACTAACCCAGAACTTTCCCAAAGGGTTAAAGACATTATCCTTGAAGCCCGCAGACCTTCAACAAGAAGGAACTATGCAGGAAAATGGAAAAGGTTTGTCATTTGGAGCACTGAAAGAGGAAAAGATGTGTCAATTATAGATATGGCTAACATTCTGGAGTATCTGGCAGAGCTTCTACATACAGGCCTGTCCTATTCCTCCATCAAGATACATGCATCAGCTATTTCAGCAGAATACAGCTTTGATCCACCTGTCTTTTCACACCCTTTACTCAGGCAGTTCCTCAGAGGAATCAAGAATGTAAAACCTCCAAGGAAACCACCATTGCCAGCTTGGGATTTGAACTTTGTGCTAGAAAAATTGACACTCGCACCTTTTGAACCAGCAGCTACAGCGGACCTACAGCATCTATCGTGGAAAACTGCTTTCCTACTGGCAATAACCTCAGCAAGGAGGGTCTCTGAACTTCAGGTCCTAATGGCGGTACAGCCCTTCCTAATCTTCCACCAAGATAGAGTGTCCATGAGGACTAATCCTACGTTTATGCCTAAGGTGATATCCAGAGTGTCTTTAAACCAGGCAATCCACCTACCTACCTTCTTTCCCAACCCACAAAACAGAGGGGAAAGAATGCTGCATTCCTTGGATGTCCATAGACAGTTACGCTACTACCTGGACAGAAAAAAAGTAGCAGAAAAACTGACCAGCTTTTTGTAGCCTATGCAACAGGAAGGGAAGGAAAAGCAATTTCCAAACAGACAATCTCCAAATGGATAGGAAATTGCATACGGTTCTGTTACTCCTTCCATGGAAAACCAATTCCACAGAACATAAGGCCTCATTCTACAAGGGCAACAGCCACTACCACAGCCTTCCTACGAGGTGTGGCAACCAAGGACATTATTGAGGCGGCTACTTGGACCTCCGTGCATACATTTGCCAAGCATTATAACTTACCATTGTACTCCAGATCCCGAGCAGGGTTTGCCACTGCTGTGCTGCAAGGGATCCTAACCACACCATAATCTAAATTTTTCCTCCTCCCTTAGTTGGCTATGGTATTCTACCCAGTTGTTATGACTGCAGATGCATCCATGAAGGACATAGTACAGTTTTGTACCTACCATAAATGTAGATGTCCGAACTGGATAGCATCTGCAGTCAGGATTACCCTCCCTCCTTCCCCTCTGTGGTACTCCTAGGTATTTACCCTCCTAATAGCTAGCTAGTGGGGGGAGTCTTTTATGGTGTATTTGTTTGTATATATGTACATATATGCTTATTTTCTGAGTTTGCCTTCTATCCTTTTGGAAACATTGGCATTTATCCAAAAATTAGCCTTCCAGGAAGGGCAACTGGCATCTGGGGCAAGAAACACTGAAGAAAATGGCGTCGGCTGATGCCTTTATACCCGGAGACCAGCAGAGATGACGTTGGGTGAAGTGCGACATCAGCCGAAGCCGGACCCGGACTTTGGAATCCGGCCGACTGCAGGGCTGCCTGACGACAGGACAACCCAGTTGTTATGACTGCAGATGCTATCCAGTTCGGACATCTACATTTATGGTAGGTACAAAACTGTACTTTCTCTCACCCACTTTTAAGACAGTTCCTCAGAGGGGCTAAGAATATAAGACCACCAAGGAAACAACCAGTGCCAGCCTGGGATCTTAATTACATTCTAGAAAAATTAACATTGCCTCCCTTTGAACCAGCTGCCTCAACAGATTTGCAATATTTGTCCTGGAAAACAGCTTTCCTTCTGGCCATTACCTCAGCTCGTAGGGTTTCGGAACTACAAGCCCTCATGGCTGTGCAGCCCTTTCTCATCTTCCATCAGGACAGGGTTTCCCTTCGAACCAACCCTTCATTTATGCCTAAAGTGGTATCCAGGGTAGCTTTAAATCAAGCCATACACTTACCTACCTTTTACCCCAATCCTCAAAACAAAGGGAAAGGCTGCTACATTCCTTAGACATCCATAGACAGCTACGTTATTATTTGGACAGAACAAAGCCTTTCAGGAAATCAGAACAACTTTTTGTGTCCTATGCTGTGGGAGCTCAAGGGAAGCCTGTTACCAAACAGACAATTTCAAAATGGATAGGCCACTGCATACGATTTTGTTACTCCTATCATGGGAAATCTGTCCCTACAGGCATCAGATCCCACTCCACCAGGGCCACAGCTACGTCTACAGCCTTCCTCAGAGGAGTTCCTACCAAATATATTTTGGAGGCAGCCTCTTGGAGTTCTGTGCATACCTTCACAAAACACTACCACCTGCCTTTATATTCCAAAACTAGAGCAGGCTTTGCCACTGCTGTGTTGCAGGGCATTCTGGCTCATCCCAGTTCCTCCTAGTGCCTACCACCCTGTGCGTAGCTTTGGGATTCTACCCATATGTGATTACTGCAGCTGTATGCACGATGAACATAGTACAGTTTTGTACCTACCATAAATGTAGATGTTCGAGTGCTAATACAGCTGCAGTACAGGTTTCCCTCCCTCCTTCCCCTCTTGGTAAAGGACTAGTGGCTAACACCTCCTCATACAACCTAATTTGGGTTATCCTCCTATGGTGTATTTGCTTGCAGCTATTGTTTTTTGATTACATTGCATTGCTTGAATATATTTATATATATAATTTATGTATTGCCTTCATTCTGGGGGCACCCTGACATCTGGGGCAAGAAAGACTGAAGAATATGCCGTCGGCTTTGTCTTATATACCCCTGTCGCACTGACGTCAGGAAAGAAAGCGACAACAACCGACGCCGGACCTAGACTTTGGAATTCGGCCGACCGAGGACCCGCCTGACGGCAGAGAACCCCATATGTGATTACTGCAGCTGTATTAGCACTCGAACATCTACATTTATGGTAGGTACAAAACTGTACTTTCACGTAGGTCATTGAATTATTTAGCCCATGTCATCAGATTTCAGAGAGACCTGACCAAGAAGACTTCCAAATCTCTGTCTCTGGTATTCTGCCTGCAGATGTTCAAAAGTCAATGGACTTCCAACTGTCTATCCTCCAGTCTACTTCCAACATAACCATGCAGCTGCTTTCCAACACAGCTGATGGCACAGCAAAGGCAGCAAGTACCGACATTACTGTTCATCGGCATGCCTGGATGCATCTATGCGATTTTGCTGAAAGCTTTAAGACTTCTTTCATTAATGCCCCCCCTTTGATGGGTCCACCTTGTTTGGACTTAAAATAAAAGAAATGCTGACTGGATGTCAACAGGATGGTAAGACTCTGTCTTCAGTAGGCATCTGTTTCTCCACACCCCACAGATTCTTCTTTAGGAATCCGCGGGCTGGGGAGAAGATGTGGTTCAGAAAATCTCAAGAATTCTCAGCAAGAAACTTTTGGTGATGCACCTTTTCATGGCAGAAGAGGGGATAATAATCATGGACTTTCACACTAGAGGCAGAGGTGGACCACATATCCAGGGCTTTTGCAGACCTTTTACTGGAAAGCCCTTTAAGCACTCCTGAAGGGTTACCCGAATGCTACTTTCTGGAAGGGGGGTGCTTACCCTTGCATCCACTGGCCTGGTGAAACATAACCACAGATTCTTGGAAGCTAAACGTAGTTTCCAGAGACTATTTCATACCACCCCCCACATCAAGAAGAAGGTTCCCATGTTCTCCCCAGTCAATAGGAACTTGTAGCTGCAGAAATTTCCAAGCTGCTAGAAAAATTAGTCATCCAGCTGGTCCTCAAAGATCAGTTCCTAACTCTACTCAAGTTTTTTTTTTTCCTTTAGTACCCAAGAAAACAGGCAGACAGAATTCTGGATGGTCACACTTCAGTCCATTTTGCTTCTACTAAGGAAAGATGATTGGATGTGCTGCATAGATCTCAAAGATGCATACTTTAATGTGAAGGTAGAGAAGCATTCAAAGATATTTCTCAATTTCTGTCTGGGTGCTATTATCAATTCAGTCTCCTGCCATTTGGTCTCACCAAGACCCCCAGGGTGTTGACCAAGATGATGGCAGCACGTCTGCGCTTACTAGGTATCCAGGTTTTCCCATACCTTGACAATTGGCTCCTGACCACTGTGTCCAGCAACCTGGTATCGCAGCTTTGGGGTCTTCTACTCCAGCTGATGTAAGACCTAGGCATAACAGTTCATCTGACCAAAAGTCATTTTATGGCATGTCAGCAAATAGAGTTTATTGGTTGCCGCCTGGACACAAGTTTACAGGTTGCCTGACTTCCAAACTTTTCCCTGTGCCTCACTGCCAGTAAAGTCTTCCATCACCCCTGTTCATCAGCAGGACTAATACTTCTTCATCTATTGGATCTAATGGCTTCCACAATCCTCGTAGTTTCATTGGCCAGGTTTTACACGAGGGGACGTCAGTGGTGCAGTGGTCCCAAATGTATCATCTGCTTTACGCCAAAATTCTACTTACTCAAATTTGTAGGCAACACATTTATTGGTGGTAAAATGTCACTCAATGATGGACACTTCTCTTCTTGGGTGGCAGCAGCATTTCTAAGGGAGGACTGTCCCGGGCACTTGGTCACATCCAGAGGTCAACTTTCACATCATTGTTCGCAAGATGAGGGCAGTCATCTTACCATTGCAGTCATTTCAGCATACCTGCCCCAGGGTTCTGATATCAGTACAGACAAACAACATGTCAGTAGTCTGGTACATCAACAAACAGGGAGGAACACACTCTTATCCACTGTGTCGAAAGGCCACGAGAATGTGGTAATGGGTGATGTCTTTGCAATATTTTCTGATAGCATTGCATGTCCCTGGGTCATCTAGTGTTGTGGCAGACAAGTTAAGCAGATCTGTCTTGATGCCTCACTAGTGGTCCCTCAATACAACAGTGACAACCTTGATTTTCAGTCACAATGGCCAACCTTGCTGTGACCTTTTCTCATCCTACCTAAACAGCATGTAGAGCAGTTATTTTGACCTGCTCCCCCACAGGAATAGTCACTGAGGGATGCTCTTGTCCACATTTATCCCCTGGGTCTCTGCCATGTTTTTCTCCCATTGCCTTTAATGAACATGTTCAAACAGAATGCTAGAATGTATGAGTCCAAGGTGATCCTTATTGCCCCCTTCTGGCTTCAACAAACATTGTTTCCCTTCCTGTGACCTGTATTAGTACATGTCCTTCTGTTTTCATGTTGCAGTATTCAGAAACCTGGGTTATCCTCTGCTTAGCTACCTGAATGTCTGGCCAGTGTACAAAAGCCCTCTAGTCAGTGCTAGGTACGTGGGAAGTCTGAGGTTGGCCATATGGAGCGTGGGTCATAAAAGTGACATCTGTGCATACCTTTCCTCAGATCTTCTCTGCCTGCAGTTGAATGTCAGCTCTTTCTGCCATCGGATCTTCAGAGCTATCAAAATACAAAGGGTAGCTCTCTCTAACTTCCATATAGGTTAGAATGACATCTGTATAGCGTCTTTGAGAATTTCTGAGGCCTTTCGGAAAGGAACTTTTCTTCAGTCTCCTACCAGAGACCTGGTACCTTCATGGGACATTGCCATCATGTTACAACCATTGACTTGGTCACCATTTGAGCCAGCAGCATCAGTAGATTTAAAATTCCTGTATTGGAAAATTATTTTTCTTGTGGCAGTTACTTCATTCAAATGGATTTCAGAGATACAGGCACTTTCCTGCAAGACACCCTATTTGGTTTTCCACAAGGACATGGTTTCCTTAAGGATTAATGCATTCTTCCTTCCTTCCTAAGGTGGCATCCAAAGCTAATCTATGTTGGTCAGTAAA
The DNA here is from genome assembly GCF_019279795.1 of Protopterus annectens. NCBI lineage: Eukaryota > Metazoa > Chordata > Ceratodontiformes > Protopteridae > Protopterus > Protopterus annectens. The sequence continues at coordinate 427,174,696 of NC_056748.1, read as the reverse complement.
TCTACCAGTCTTTTTTCCAAGATTTTCAAGCAAGGGTGAATGTATAGATTCATAGATTAGGTTCATAGAGTAGTACTAGGCTAGTGGGGCATTTTAAGCCTAGCCAATTACCCCATGTGAGAATCAAACCCTGTACCTTGCGTCTGTAAGGTAAACACCTTAACCATTATGCCAGCCTCTCCATGCTACATATGTTGGATGTTCATCGCTTAGTTAGGTTTTATCTTCATTGAACTAAATTGTTCAGAATGTCAGATCAGCTGTTTGTCATTTTCAAAGCTTAGATTGAACCAAGCATTGGCTAAAATTACCCTGTCCAGATTTTTATGTGAATGCATTTCCTTTGCGTACACTAAAAAGTGCTTGTCTTTACTGTCTAAACCCTAAGGCTCATTCACCAAGGGCAGTGCCATATCTACAGCCTTTGCCTGCAAACTGTTTATTTATGACATTTGTGCAGGAGGTATGTGGTCAACAGTTCATACATTTGTGGCTCGTTATAAGCTTGATGAGCAGCCTAGATCACACTCCTTTGGTTCCACCATCTTCAGGAATATCCTTCCTGTATTCCACTCTGGTCTATATGCTTGGGAATCTGTCCCATAGTTGAATCAGAACGAAAATAGACAACATTGGATGTGAAAGTTGAGTACTTTAATGATCAATCCATGTTGTCTGATTTTCGTCTGGTTCAACATCCCTTCCAAGTTGTCACAAATAGGGCTCTGATGACTGGGTTGACTTTGGCATTCCTTGTCAAGGAACTGTCCATACTGCCAGATTCCCGTAACCCTACCATTTTTACTGTTCTACATTCTTGAGTTAATTTTGAACAGAGGTTATATGACTGGCATATGATTACATTGATGTGCATATAGGTATAATAATTACAGGGGACCAAACTGGATCTGAGGTACTGAGATGGAGTTCAAGGAATTCTGGGAAGGGGAGGAATTGGAACCCTGAAACCAAAGCTCTTCAGAGTCTGAGCCATAGTTGGAATCAACAACCCATATTTGAACTGGATGAAAATCAGGCCACATGGATCTATCGTTATGGTAAGTACATAACTTTCACTTGTCCACCATGGGATAGGTAGGACTGATCTGTAACCAAATAGGATAGGTTATTTTGATAAAAAAATTCAGTAACAAAAAGGGAAACTGGCTAGGCTTAAAGTGATCCGCAAGGGCAACTAGCCTAGTACCTACCTATGAACCTATAAAGGTTCCTTACAAAAAGAATACAGGGAGTAAACACAGGGTCTTGCTTTGATTGCCTCAGAGCCCTGTCTCTTTACTCGATATCATACTGACTTCTGAGAAGTGAACTTTGCCTGGCATACAAGACATCTCTTGGCCCTGTTTTGATGAGTCTTTTGCACAGCCAAAAAAACAGACAGTGTCAGAACTATTAGATTAAAAAGACCTAGCTTTTTCTTGTGACTTAACTAGGACATGTTGGAGACACAAATAGGTTTCTCAGAGAATTATGATTCTCTGGAACAAGCTCCCCATCTATGTGAAGCAGAGCTCCTCCCTATTCATGTCCAACTTGGACCAATGGAAATTCACTCCTGGTCTGGTGCCTATGTCTCTGATGGACAGTCACAGTAAATTACCCCCTAAATAAATCAAATTTGTGGGTCACATTTTCTTTGCACTGCTATACATATAAATGCCGTAGCGGTCGTTAGCCTAGTATATAGTATACACACCTATGAACCGGTAACTGCTTGAGTGATAGAATTTTGATACTTTTTTATGCACCTTTATTCTGAGGATGTGGAGTAAGGTACTAATGGATGTAGGGGGGAAAAAGTGCTATAACAAAATCATAAGTGTACAAGTGGAAACGATTTCCTAGTTGGTGCCAGTGCAGAAACCTGGACCTTCATCAGGCCTGGCTGCACTGGTTCCTGATTACTTTTGAGAGTTATTGTCTAGTGACCTTTCGTATTCCTTTCTGAAGGTTCATTTCTTTGCTCGTTTCAGCTTGTTTACCCTTTGAGCCCCCACTCTCCACTCTTACTAACCAAACTTCAGTTTAACAGTTTTTGAAAGGGGTGTTGCATATTTGCCCACCTAAGAAACAAGTGCCTCTTCCTTGGGATCTTACTGTTTTGTTTGACAAGCTAAATCTTTCTCCATTTAAACCAGCTTATCAGGCTGAATTGAGGATGTCCTTCCTTAGATCACTGTTGGAGTATTCTAATATTTGTGTGATCCAGCCCTCAACAGGGAAGACAGCATGAATGTTCTTGGCCTCTTTCATACTGTGTAACTTGTAACACAGTAAGATTGGTGTCCAGCCAGGGTACCAAAGCTGAAAAAATCTTCTTGATGTTCATACATCTGGCATGTGACCTCAGCCTACAGGTATAGGTGTACATAATTGGATGTATGGGCATAGGACCCCCAGATTGTCAAACTTCCAGTCCAAACGTGAAAGGATCACCAACGTCTTTCTTTCTGTGTTTACCACATTAATGTTCTTCGTTTTTCACTGTTGCAGTCATTACATTTGGGTAATCCTGCTGGCAGGTTGCCCTCAGTCGGCCTGAATTCCAAAGTCCTGGGTCCTGCGTCGGCTGCTGTCGCCCCTTCCCTGACGTCAGGGGGTATAAAAGATGCAGCCGACACCATTTTCTTTAGTCTTTCTTGCCGCGCAGTGCCCGAAGCAGAAGCAGTTTGCAAGTGCCGGTCGACCGATTCCTGAGATTTTCGAGTTCGAATTTCAGATCCGAAGTTTCTGTAAAGCTAAGTACCCCGTTGGGGAAACTTTTTTCCTGCTCCAGAACAGATGTCAGAAAAAGTTAATAATTGTATTTCTTGTGGGAAGCAAATACCTCATAAGGACTTTCATTCTTACTGTATTCCTTGCCTAGTCCCTGATCATAATTTTCTGGGTTGTTGGTTTTGTGCTAGATTTAACCAATGCACTTTTAAGCGTCGGTATGATTATGCTTTAAATTACTTTGGGCACAGATTTAATTATCCAGAAATGTCGTCGGAAAGCCATCCAACTGCCAGAGTTCACAAAAAACGCAAAGTAAAAGAAAGGCAGCCGAGGCCCAAAACCGATGACGAGGCTTCTCCTAAGTCAGTCGCTGGTTCGCTGGTTCTCAGTGAGGCGCTTTCGCAGCCCCCTGACGACCGCTACTTTAGAGTCACAGGCCACTACCGACTCCCACGTGGAGTCGGCCATGCCACTGGAAACTCAAAGTATTGGAGCCTCTGACATTAATCCTTCAGATGGGTCCGGAGCCACTGAGCAGGCACCGGCTTCTGAGGGAGTATTCAGACCCAGACACCTGTACATTAAACCGACTTCAAAGACTAAAGCACCTTCAAAGACAAAGAAGCAACCTCAAGAGCAACATTGACATGCCTCCATGCCCAAAAAACAAATGCTCACAATGGCCGAAGACTTGATTACACTTGATCAGGGGTTCCCATCCCCCTCCTGATAAGCGGCCTAGGCAAAACACTCACTATGAATCTTCAGATCAGGTTTCCATTTCTTCTGATTCCTCTTCTGATCAGGAATATTATTTTTCCCCCCTATGAGGATTCTGATGCTGAAGAATCCATACCTTCAACTTCTCCTCCAGAGGATTATTCTTTTGGGAAACCTTACATACCATGAAGGAGCATTTCCACTGGGATAGCCAAGATTTTTCAAAAATCTGCCAGATCATGTTAAAGTTAAATTATTAGATGCACCATTACAGCATGATTCTTTGTTTGGTGTTAAGGCAGAAGAGGTGTTAAAGAAAATGGAGGACAAGGTTAAATCTATGCAAGCGGTCAAAAGATTTTTTACAAGTACAGCCACCTAGGTTTAGTAGACACTGGCCAACAAAGAATTGGTCCTTTCCAGTGTCAGACAGACCTCAAAGGGGTAGACCCAGGCGCCCTAGAGGCAGAACCCAGGCTCAAGGTCCAAAGCAATGGGGTGCTTCTACCTCCAAAAGTGGAGAAGACAAATCACAACCTTACAGGAAACAGTCCCAATGACTTCCCCCTGCCTGCACCAAGCACTTATTTCCTGACAGCACCCTTAGGGGGAAAAGTAGCACTTTTTTTCCTCAAAATTGGCACATTTATAACCCAGGACAAGTGGGTTCTAAATATCGTGTCACAAGGCTACAAGTTCCATTTCCATACCCTGCTAAAGACAAATGGCTGCCCAGATATGCCAAAAAATCAATGGGCAGAGGCACAAAAACAAGTCTCATCCCTCATGTATATGAGGGCCATTCAGCAAGTGCCAGAGCAAGAGCGGGGACAAGGATTTTACTCAAGACTGTTCTTGGTACCCAGAAAGGACAAGGCCTAGACGTCAATACTGGACCTATCTATTCTGAATACATTCCTGGATATACCAAAATTCAAAATGTTCACTTTGCAGCAACTTCTGCCCATTCTGGGCAAGAACGCTTGGCTTGTAGCTTTAGACCTAAAAGAAGCATACCTGCATGTCCCAGTCGGACAAATATGCAGAAGATACCTCCTATTCAAGGCTGGCTCAATGCATTACCAATTCTCTGCACTGCCCTTTGGCTTATCTACTGCGCCCAGGGTCTTTACAAAGTTCCTGGAACCAGTAATTGCATTCTGCAGACAAAGAGGAATACAAATATATCCTTACTTGGACAACTGTCTGATTCAAGCAGAGAACAAGGACATTCTTCTACAGCATCTGGCGTTTGTGAAAAAACTTTTAACATGCCTAGGGTACACAGTCAACAAAAAGAAATCAAAACTAGTACCCTCTCAAGAGATAATATTCCTGTGTGTAAGCTTAAATGCAACTGCCCAGATGGCTGATTTCACGCCAGACAAACAAAGACAACTGACTACCTACTTCAAAATGTTAGCAACAAAGGCCCAGTTATCTGCAAGAAAAATTCTGCAGGCTTTGGGATGTCCTTCAAGGATGCATCTGCAGTCATCACATATGGGTTGTCCTGCCTCAGGCAGCCCTTCGGTCGGCCGGATTCCAAAGTCTGGGTCCGGCGTCAGCTGATGTCACCCTTTCCCCGACGTCAGAGCGCCTGGGGTATAAAAGCGTCAGCCGACGCCATCTTCCTCAGTCTTTCTTGCCGCGTGGTGCCCGAAGCAGAAGCAGTTCGCAAGTGCCGGTCGGCCAGCTCCTGTAATTCAGCTACCGAAGACTTCAAAAGCTAAGTACCCTGTTGGGGACTCTTTCTTGCCTCAGCCGATGTCAGATAAAGTTAATAATTGCTTGACTTGTGGGAAACAAATACCTCATAAGTATTTCCACTCTTACTGTCTCCCCTGCCTAGGCCCAGACCACAACGTCTCTGCCTGTTCAGCCTGTGCTTCCTTCAACCGACGCACTCTTAGACGTCGGGCGGAGTTTGCAGAGGAATTTTTTGGGGCTAGTTTTTCATACAATATGCCGTTGGAGACTCCGACTTCACATTTAACAAAGAAATGGAAGGACAAGGACCGACACGCGAGCTGCGGTTTCGGCTGAAACCATGGCCAGGCCTACCACGAGTGTCTCTGCTGAAACCGAGTCCTTGGTACTTCCGACCCCCGAAACCGCTCAACCGACAACCTCAGCCCTGGAGGCCCCTGCTGAGTCGGTTATTGAATTTCCTTCAGAAACTGGTGTCTTGGAAACTTCCGACACCATTCCTCTAGACAAAACTACACCAGCACGTGGTGCAGCTAGGCCTCCTGCATCCATGTCCATAAAGGCATTCACCAAGGCTAAAGCTGCTAAACATACAAAAGCTATGCCTCCCAGGGTTATTCCTCAGGGACCCTCTACAAGTTCACAGATTCTAACTTTAGCAGAGGACCTTATTTCCTTAATTAGGGGCTCTCAATCCCATCCGGACAGGGGCTCTCAACCCCCTCTAGACAAAAGGCCCAGGGTTGAGCCCTCTGATCCCCACTCCTCAGAGGAGGCCTCTGATGGCTCTGCTCTCTCGGACTACCAGGAGGAGGCTTTTTCGGCCTACGAGGATTCTGATGCAGAGGAATCAATCCCCTCGGCCTCCCCTCCTGAAGAACTATCCTTCAGGGAGACCCTTCACACTATGAGAGAGCATTTCAAATGGCAGGGCCAGGAATTCTCTGATTCCAGGAAATGATTAAGAACTTTTCTGCATTTACCTCAGCATAGACCTTTGGCTATTCCTCCTGTTTTGAATGTCATTGATGATGTGTACTCTGAGTCTAGCATAACCCCTGACACTCTTCCTCTGGCCCCTGTCAAACCCGATAGGTACTACAGGGTCCCGGACTCGCATCTTTTTCTTTACAAGCCCACTCTGCTTATCCAGAAACTATTTCCCAGGGCCCTAAAGGGGTTGCAGCTGCCACTACTAAAAATCCACTCCCCTCTGAAAGGGAGTCCAGGGCTTTAGAGAGATGGGGTAAAAAAGTGTATACTTTTGCTTATCTTTCTTTGAGGGCATTAAATTGTCAATTTCATATGATACAGTACCAAGAGTATTTGTTAGATGAATTGCATAAGAAACTGTCTTCACCTGAACCCCTAGATCGTAAATCACTTCAGGATCTGGTACATAACTCCCAGCAGGTTTGCAACCATTTCTTACAGTGTGGTTATGATGCATTGGAAGCTTCATGTAGGTCAGCTATGACAGGTGCAGTCATACGTAGGCATGCTTGGCTGAAGGAACAATCTCTGCCAGACCTTGTTAAAGCTAAGCTTCTGGATGCTCCACTGGAAAAGCAAAAGTTATTTGGCTCCACTGCTCAGGAGGTCTTAAAGAAATTTGAGGAAAAGGCAAAATCTGTACAAACAGTCAAAGATTTTCTACAAGTCCAACCACCAAGATTCAGCAGAAATTGGCCTACCAAGAATTGGTCCTTTCCGGACATAGAAATATTTCAGAGAGGCAAGAACAGGCGTGCCAGAGGTAGAGGGCAAGCTAGAGGCTCCTACAGAGGACGTCAGTGGCAGCCTCCCAACTAGAGAGAGGTAGTGCAGGACCTACAACTGCTGCACAAAGACAGACTCAATGACTTTGCTTTGACTCTGCCAACCAGGACTCAATTAGAAGCACCTTTGGGCGGAAAGCTTTCTTTATTCTCAGAAAATTGGCACAGTATTACAAGAGACAAATGGACACTGCAAGTAATAGACAAAGGATACAGGTTCCATTTTCACACATTGCCAAAATGAAAAGGCATGCCAGACCTGCCACCAAATCAAAGGGCAGAGGCTTTGAAACAAATCTCCAACTTAATGCAAATGAAAGCTATAGAAAAGGTTCCTCTTTCAGAACAAGGCCAAGGATTTTATTCCAGACTATTCCTTGTTCCAAGAAAAGAAAATCAGTGGAGGCCTATTCTCGACTTTTCCTCACTGAATACTTATCTCATTGTGCCAAAATTCAAAATGCTGACTCTACAGCAACTCCTTCCCGTGCTGGGCAAGGGGTCTTGGCTGGTGACTCTAGACCTCAAGGAGGCTTACCTGCATGTCCCTATCAGACAAAGTTGCAGAAGACACCTCAGATTTCTTGCAGGTTCAGAGCATTATCAATTCTCAGCATTGCCCTTTGGCTTATCTACTGTGCCCAGAGTATTCACGAAATGCCTGGCATCAGTAATTGCACACTGCAGACTTCAGGGGATTCAAATATACCCATATCTGGACGACTGCCTTATACAAGCGGACAGCCAACAAACTTTGGTAAAGGACTTGAATTATGCCATCCCCCTACTGCAGGCCTTGGGATATAGTCAACATTCACAAATCAAGACTTGTTCCATCCCAAAGAATAACTTTTCTGGGTGCGGATCTAGACACAACCACCCAAATGGCTTTTCTCACAGAAGAAAAACAAAGACAACTACCGGATTACTTCAAGAATCTGACAAGACAAACTCAGCTGACTGCAAGGAAAATCCTGCAGGCCCTGGGTTACATGGCATCTTGCATTCTTCTGATTCCACAAGCAAGGCTGCATATGAGGAAACTACAATGGTACCTAAGGAGTTTATGGACTCAGCACAGTCACAGCTTAGAAACTTTGATCCCACTCATTCCATGCCTCCAAAAGGAATTTCTGTGGTGGGTTCAAGCAAGCCAGTCAAACAGGGGTCTGCCATTCAGCAAGCCAGTAGCCAGCCAAACCATTACAATGGACGCTTCAGACCACGGTTGGGGAGCACACATGGAGGGCAGATGTATTCAAGAACTATGGTCACAAAAGGAGCTAAGAATGCACATAAACCAAAAGGAAATGCTGGCAGTGCAATTGAGGCCTTCAAACTCTTTCTGCATCAAGGCCACCTGCTAATAAGGACAGACAACACCACAGTTATGTGGTACATAAACAAGCAAGGAGGCACCCATTCCTACCCTCTTTGCAGACTGGCAATGAATCTATGGGAACTTTCCTTGAAACTCAATATAGAGCTGCAATCCCAGTTTGTGCCAGGAAAAGACAATATACTGGCGGACAGCTTAAGCAGAAATATCATGGATGCACACGAATGGATGCTGCACCCAGACATCTTCCTACAGATAACACAGTCATGGGGAAGGCCAGACATAGATCTTTTTGTCTCCCCCCACAATCATCAGCTGAAGAAATTCTGCTCAAGGACATACCACCCACAAGCATGGAAAGTGGACGCCCTATCTTTCAGCTGGAGAACTCTAACAGTGTATGCATTTCCACCTCTTCCATTAATGATGAAGGTCTTACTGAAGATCAGGACAGAGCAGCCAAAAGTGATTCTGATAGCTCAGGACTGGCCAAGACAGTATTGGTACCCACTGTTAAAGAGCATGTCACGCACGAAACCATGGCCTCTTCCTCAATGGCCACTTCTCCTGACACAACACAATTACAAAACTCTGCATTCCAACCTGAAAACATTGCAATTAACAGCCTGGAAAATACCTTGACTCCTCCTCAGGATAAGCTATCCAAGAGAGTGAAGGATATCATCATGGAAGCTCACCGGCCTTCCACAAGAAAGGCATATTCAGCAAAATGGAAAAGATTTCACACTTGGAGCACCACAAAGGGCCTAGATGCGACAGTGATGAACATGGCACATATCCTGGAATACTTGGCAGAAATGCTCCACAATGGCCTGACTTACTCTTCCATTAAAATTCATGCTTCCGCAATTTCAGCAGAGTACAACACTGATCCACCTGTCTTTTCTCATCCTCTCCTAAGACAGTTTCTAAGAGGAATTAAAAACATCAATCCTCCAAGGAAACCTCCAGTGCCTACTTGGGACCTTAACTTCGTGTTGGAAAAACTAACTCTGCCTCTCTTTGAACCAGCAGCATCTGCAGAACTACACTTCCTGTCTTGGAAGACCGCCTTCCTTCTGGCCATAACCTCAGCAAGAAGAGTATCTGAGTTACAGGCCCTCATGGCAGTACAGCCATTTCTTATTTTTCATCAGGACAGAGTCTCATTGAGTCCATTCCTTCATTTATGCCAAAGGTGGTATCCAGGATCTCATTAAACCAAGCTATTCACCTGCCTACCTTCTTTCCAAATCCACAAAACAAAGGGGAGAAACTTCTGCGCACCCTGGACATACACAGACAGTTGCGCTACTACTTGGACAGAACTAAAAGCTACAGAAAAACTGACCAGCTGTTGGTAGCATATGCTGCTGGTGTACAAGGAAAAGCAATTTCCAAACAGACAATTTCAAAATGGATAGGAAATTGCATTCGATGTCCTTCAAGGATGCATCTGCAGTCCTAACATGTGGGTTGTCCTGCCTCAGCCAGCCCTTCGGTCGGCCGGATTCCAAAGTCTGGGTCTGGCCTCGGCTGATGTCGCACTTCACCCGACGTCACAGCTGCTGGGGTATAAAGGCATCAGCCGACGCCATTTTCCTCCGTCTTTCTTGCCGCATGGTGCCCGAAGCAGAAGCTGTTCGCAAGTGCCGGTCGGTCAGATCCAGAGATTTCTACTACCGAAGACTTCTAAAAAGCTAAGTACCCCGTTGGGGACTCTTTCTTGCCTCAGCCGATGTCAGACAAAGTAAATAATTGTTTAACTTGTGGGAAACAAATACCTCATAAGGATTTCCACTCTTACTGCCTTCCTTGCTTAGGCCCAGACCACGACGTATCAGCTTGTCTAGCCTGTGCTTCCTTCAACCGACGGACGCTTAGACGTCGGTCGGAGTTTGCAGAGGAGTTTTTTGGTCCCACTTTTGCATACAAAATGCCGTCGGAGACTCCGACTACACAATTAGCTAAAAAGCGCAAGGAAAAGGACCGACACTCGCGGTCCGCGGTTTCGACTGAAACCACGGTTAGGCCAACCGTGAGTGTCTCTGTTTCGGCTGAAACCGAGTCCTCGGTTCTTCCTTCGGCCGAAAGCATGCCTCCGATAACCGAGGCCTCACAGAGCATGGCTGAATCTGCTACTGAATTTACTGCTACAGAAGCAGGCACCCAGGATTTGTCAGACACTATTCCTTTAGACATATCTACCCCTGCACGTGGAGCTGCTAGACCCCCTGCTTCTATGTCTATCAAGGCTTTTTCCAGGGCTAAAGCAGCTAAATCTTCTAAGGCCTTACCTGCTAAAACTCCCTCACATAGGCCTACCTCTAGTTCCCAAATACTCAGCCTGGCTGAGGATCTCATTTCTTTGATCAGGGGATCCCAACCTCACCCAGACAGGGCCTCTCAGCCCCCTCCAGATAAAGGCCTAGGACTGAACCCCCGGAACCTGTCTCTACAGACTATTCCTCGGATGACTCAGACATTTCAAACCCTCAGGAAGGCCCATATTCTCCTTATGAGGATTCTGATGCAGAAGACTCCATTCCTTCTGCTTCTCCTCCTGAAGAATTTTCTTTTGGTGAAACCTTACATGCTATGAGGGAACACTTCCAATGGCAGGGCCAGGATTTTTCAGATTCAAGGAAAAGGCTAAGGACTTTTTTACACTTACCACAGCATAGGCCTTTAGCCATTCCTCCAGTACTAACAGTTGTTGATGATGCATATAATGATGCCTGTACTGCCCCTGATTCTCTTCCTCCGGCCCCTGCCAAGCCTGACAGATATTACAGGGTCCCGGACACACACTACCATTTGTATAAGGCTCCTGTTGCAGACCCTGAAACCATTTCACAGGGCCCTAAAGGTGTGGCAGCTGCCTCTGCCAAAAACCCTCTTCCCTCTGAAAGGGAATCTAGAGCATTAGAGATGGGGTAAAAAGGTTTATACTTCTGCTACTCTTCGCCAGGGCCTTAAACTGTCAATTTCACATGATTCAGTACCAGGAATTTTTGTTAGACCAGCTAAATAAAAAAACTGTCCTCTCCTGAACCTATAGACCGCAAGTCCCTTCAGGATTTGGTACATAGCTCTCAGCAGGTCAGTAACCATTTCTTAAAATGTGGCTATGATGCACTGGAGGCTTCCTTTAGATCAGCTATGACTGGAACAGTGATTCAAGGCATGCCTGGTTAAAAGAACAATCCTTACCAGACCATGTTAAGTCAAAACTCCTAGATGCTCCTATGGAGAAACAAAGTTTGTTTGGCTCCCCTGCACAGGAGGTTCTAAAAAAGGTGGAAGAAAAAGCAAAATCTGTCCAAACAGTCAAGGATTTCTTACAGGTCCAACCTCCGAGGTTTAGCAGAAATTGGCCTTCGAAGAATTGGTCCTTTCCAGACAACTCCAGAGCACAAAGAGGCAGAAATAGACGCCCAAGAGGCAGAGGTCAATCTAGGGGTGCCTACAGGGGACGTCAGTGGCAACCTACCAACCAGAGAAGTACTGCCACAGATTCAACTACAACCACTTCCACAGGGCAGACACAATGATTTGGCTCTGGTTCCGCCTACCAGGGAACAACTGGAAGCACCCTTGGGCGGAAAGCTAGCCTTATTTTCCGACAACTGGCATTACATTACAGGAGACAAATGGACTTTACAAACAATAGACAAGGGCTACAGGTTTCACTTCCACACTCTACCAAAAAGAGAGGAATGCCAAACCTACCACCAAGCCAAAAACAGGCGGCTCTAAGACAAATCAACAACTTACTAAGGATGAGAGCTATAGAAAAGGTACCGCCTATGGAACAAGGCCAAGGATTTTACTCCAGGCTTTTCCTTGTACCAAGAAAAGAAAATCAATGGAGACCTATTCTCGACTTGTCCGCACTGAACACATACCTCATTGTTCCAAAATTCAAAATGCTGACCCTCCAGCAACTTCTTCCCATGCTGGGCAAGGAGTCTTGGCTGGTGACTCTAGATCTCAAGGAGGCATACCTGCACGTCCCTATCGACCAGATTGCAGAAGACACCTCAGATTTCTTGCAGGATCAGAGCATTATCAATTCTCAGCATTGCCCTTTGGCTTATCTACTGCGCCCAGAGTATTCACGAAATGCCTGGCATCAGTAATTGCTCATTGCAGGCTTCAGGGAATTCAAATTTACCCATACCTGGACGACTGCCTAATACAAGCGGACAACAAGGCAAAATTAACAAAAGATTTGGAAAATGTCATACAACTGTTGCAAGCCTTGGGATACACAGTCAACATGCAAAAGTCAAGACTAGTACCATCCCAAAGGATAACATTCTTGGGTGCAGAACTGGATACATCAACTCAGATGGCTTTTCTCACAGAAGAAAAACAAAAGTAACTACCAGTCTACTTCATGACATTAACAACACAAACTCAGCTTACTGCAAGGAAAGTCCTGCAAGCCCTGGGTTACATGGCATCCTGCATAATATTGATTCCGCATGCCAGGCTGCATATGAGGAAGTTGCAGTGGTACCTAAGGAATGTATGGTCTCAACACAAGCACAGTCTAGAAGCCCAGATTCCAATAATTCCATGCCTGAAGCAAGAATTCCTGTGGTGGGCTCAGGCCTGTCAGTTGAACAGAGGATTGCCTTTCCACAAACCTCATCCAAGCCAGACCATCACCACGGACGCCTCAGACCTAGGCTGGGGGGCACACATGGTGGACAAGTGTATACAAGGCCTATGGACCCAAGACCAGCTGAATCTACACATAAATCTAAAGGAGATGCTGGCAGTGAAACATGCGATCCAGGCATTCAGACCACTCCTTCAACAAGATCATCTGCTGATAAGGACGGACAATACCACAGTCATGTGGTACATCAACAAACAGGGAGGTACACACTCATATCCTCTATGCCGAATGGCAATGGACCTGTGGAATGTGGCCCTGAATCTCAACATTCAACTTCAAGCCAGATTTGTACCAGGAAAAGAAAATTCACTAGCAGACACCTTAAGCAGAACTACCACAGATGCTCACGAATGGATGCTGCATCCAGATATCTTCAACGCCATAACAAAGAAATGGGGACTACCAGAGATGGACCTTTTCGCCTCCCCACATAACCACCAATTGAAGAAATTCTGCACAAGAGCATACCACCCACTTACTTGGAGGGTGGACTCCCTTTCCTTCAGCTGGAAAAACCTGACAGCATATGCATTCCCACCTCTTCCTTTGATGTACAAAGTCCTACTGAAGATCAGAGAGGATCAGCCAAGGGTAATCCTGATAGCTCCAGACTGGCCGAGGCAACATTGGTACCCGCTACTGAGAAGCATGTCTCGGGCACACGCATGGCCTCTACCTCTATATCCCTTACTTCTAACACAGAACAACTACAAGATCCTACATCCAAACTTGAAAACATTGCAGCTAGCTGCTTGGAATATTGCATAAAACAAAATAACCCAGATTTATCTCAGAGGGTTAAGGGCATTATCCTGGAGGCACGCAGACCCTCCACAAGGAAAACTTATTCAGCCAAGTGGAAAAGATACCTCATTTGGAGTGCAGCAAAGGGAGAAAATGTCTCATTGGCAAACATAGCACACATCCTGGAATACTTAGCAGAACTGTTCCACAATGGCCTGTCCTACTCCTCCATTAAGATTCATGCATCAGCAATTTCAGCAGAATACAACATGGATCCTCCTGTCTTCTCTCATCCTCTACTCAGGCAGTTCTTGAGAGGAATCAAAATGTAAAACCTCCAAGGAAACCACCTTTACCTACATGGGATCTCAACTTTGTGCTGGAAAAGTTAACACTTCCCCTTTGAACCAGCAGCAACAGCAGAATTACAGTTCTTGTCTTGGAAAACTGCTTTCCTGCTAGCAATCACTTCAGCAAGAAGGGTATCTGAGTTACAGGCATTAATGGCAGTACAACCCTTCCTTATCTTCCATCAGGATAGAGTCTCTCTGAGAACTAACCCTACCTTTATGCCAAAAGTGGTCTCCAGAGTATCATTGAACCAAGCGATTCATTTACCTTCATTCTTCCCCAACCCACAGAACAGGGGGGAAAGACTGCTACATACCTTGGATGTGCACAGACAATTACGCTACTATCTGGACAGAACTAAGACCAACAGAAGAACTGACCAGCTTCTGGTAGCATATGCAACAGGAATGCAAAGAAAAGCAATTTCAAAACAGACAATCTCAAAATGGATAGGAAATTGCATTCGATTTTGTTACTCTTTTCATGGAAAGACAACTCCTGAAAATATCAGACCTCATTCCACAAGAGCTACAGCCACCACTACAGCTTTCCTACGAGGAGTGGCTACCAAAGACATTTTAGAAGCTGCTACTTGGAGCGCCGTGCATACATTTGCCAAGCATTATAATCTTCCCTTATACTCTAGATCCCGAGCAGGTTTTGCAACTGCTGTTTTGCAAGGGATCTTAACTACACCATCTTTATCTTAGTGCCTCCTCCCCCAGTTTGGCTATGGTATTCTACCCATATGTTAGGACTGCAGATGCATCCTTGAAGGACATAGTACAGTTTTGTACCTACCATAAATGTAGATGTCCGATAGGTATGCATCTGCAGTCAGGATTACCCACCCTCCTTCCCCTCTGTGGTATTCCTAGGGTATTTACCCCTCTTTTAGCTAGCTGGGGGAATCTATTATGGTGTATTTGTTTGTATATATGTATATATATTGTTTGCTCTCTACTGTTTGGAATTATTTGCATTTATCCAAATTTAGCCTTCCTAGAGGGCACCTGGCATCTGGGGCAAGAAACACTGAGGAAAATGGCGTCGGCTGATGCCTTTATACCCCAGCAGCTGTGACGTCGGGTGAAGTGCGACATCAGCCGAGGCCAGACCCAGACTTTGGAATCCGGCCGACCGAAGGGCTGCCTGAGGCAGGACAACCCATATGTTAAGACTGCAGATGCATACCTATCGGACATCTACATTTATGGTAGGTACAAAACTGTACTTTTTTGTTATTCCTTTCATGGAAAAACTGTGCCAGCTAACATTAGACCTCATTCCAACAGAGCCACAGCCACCTCCACAGCCTTCTTAAGAGGGGTGGCTACCAAGGACATTTTAGAAGCTGCTACATGGAGCTCCGTGCATACATTTTCCAAGCATTACAATTTACCTTTATATTCCAGATCCAGAGCAGGCTTTGCTACGGCAGTCCTGCAGGACATTTTAGCTACACCATCCTTTACATAGATCCTCCACCCCCAGATTGGCTATGGTATTCTACCCATATGTGATGACTGCAGATGCATCCTTGAAGGACATAGTACAGTTTGTACCTACCATAAATGTAGATGTCCGATAGGTATGCATCTGCAGTCAGGTTTACCCTCCCTCCTTCCCCTCTTTGGTATTTATTGGGTACTTTTTCCTCTCATAGCTAGCTGGGGTTATCTATTATGGTGTATTTGTTTTATATATATATATATATATATATATATATATATATTTATATATATATTTATATATATACATACATAAATTTCTCTGTGCATGTTTGGAATTTATTGCATTTCTCCAAATTTAGCCTTCCTTTAAGGGCACCTGGCATCTGGGGCAAGAAACACTGAGGAAGATGGCGTCGGCTGACGCTTTTTTACCCCAGGCGCTCTGACGTCGGGGAAAGGGCGACATCAGCCGACGTCGTACCCAGACTTTGGAATCCGGCCAACCGAAGGGCTGCCTGAGGCAGGACAAACAATATGTGATGACTGCAGATGCATACCTATCGGACATCTACATTTATGGTAGGTACGAAACTGTACTTTTCATGGCATCCTGCATCCTACTAATTCCATATGCAAGATTGCGTATGAGGAAACTTCAGTGGTACCTAAAAAGTGTTTGGACTCAACATTGCCACAGCCTGGAAACTATAATTACTCTCATTCCCTGCATGCAACAGGAGTTTCAATGGTGGGCAAAGGCTTGTCACCAAACAAGGGACAGCCGTTCACATTACCCCCAGCCAGGCAAACACTAACAACGGATGCGTCACATTATGCCTGGGGGGCCCATATGGCAGGAAAATGCATTCAGGGAAAATGGACCTCAAACCAAATGCATCTACATATCAATCAAAAAGAGATGCTAGCTGTTCAAAATGCCCTGACGGCCTTCAAGGACCTTCTTCAACCAGGACAACTACTGATAAAGACAGACAACACCACGGTCATGTTGTATATAAACAAGCAGGGGGGCACACATTCTTACCCCCTTTGCAGACTAGGCATGACTTTGTGGGACAGAACATTGACTTACCAAGTACATCTGCATGCACAATTCCTGCCAGGAAGGAAAAATACTCTGGCAGACGAACTAAGCAGAAACCTCATGGATCCCCACGAGTGGCAGCTGGATCCACAAGTCTTCAGCATGATAACAAGGAAATGGGGATGCCCGGACATAGATCTATTTGCCTCCCCTCAGAACTACCAACTACAGAGATTCTGCACAAGGATTTATCACAGACAAGCATGGAAAGTGGACGGCCTATCCTTCAGCTGGAAAACCCTATCAGTGTATGCCTTTCCCCCTCTGCCTCTCCTCCCCAAGGTACTCCTAAAGGTCAGACAGGAGAAGCCAAAGATGATACTCATTGCACCAGACTGGCCCCGCCAGCATTGGTATCCAATATCAAGGAGTTTGTCTCAATGCCCAGCTTGGACCCTACCACAAGTAACGCATCTACTGTCCCAACAAAACATTCAGATCCTACACAGCCAGCTCAAGACTTTAAACCTGGCAGCATGGCGGATAATGTAGTAGTACAAAACACACCTCTCAGCAAAGTTGTGATGGATGTCATTTTAGAAGCCAGAAGGCCTAGTACTAGAAAATCTTATGCTGGAAAATGGAAGAGATTCTGTGCTTGGAACCAGGCACAAGGAACAGATACAGCTGTGCCAAATATTCCTCAGATTTTACAATACTTAACTGAGATGCTGGACAAAGACCTATCTTTCTTATCTATTAAAATTCATGCCTCTGCCATTTTGGCTCATTACAATGCAGAGCCACCAATCTTTTCTCATCCCTTATTAAAACAGTACCTCAGAGGAGCCAAAAATTTAAGGCCTCCAAGGAAAATCACCAATGCCTGCATGGGACCTCAACTATGTCTTGGAAAAACTCACCCTGCCTCCTTTTGAGCCAGCTGCTACTGCTGATTTAAAGTTTTTATCTTGGAAAACAGCTCTGCTGCTAGCAATAACTTCTGCAAGACGAGTTTCAGAGCTACAGGCACTCATGGCTGTGGAACCTTTTATCATTTTTTATCCGGACAGGGTGTCCCTGAGGAGAAACTCAACATTTATGCCTAAAGTGGTGTCCATTGTGGCTCTCAACCAAACCATTCATCTGCCAACTTTTTATCCAAATCCACAGAACAAGGGGGGAAATAATTCTGCATTGTTTGCAAACTTACATATCCAAATTTGCATTAGTGACATTGGCGACACAAAATTCAGACACAAAAAGACTGCAGCTACTTCTAAACATGCCTCTTCTTCAGATTTGGATACCAACAAGGATATTTT